>NW_021941236.1:0-180000 GCF_902148845.1 Salarias fasciatus
GTAAAAGTGGACATATGGTTTAACCAATTATGTGTTTTATCTTTTCCATCAGCTGCTTCTGCTATATCAAGCACAGGCAGACATGAATGTTCAAAAGGTTTCATTTAACTTCACATTTGCTCAAAGGCTCTATTCAGGGTCAAACTAAAAAGTGTACAGACAGTTTTGTTCCATTTGCACTGCATACGTTGACCTTTTCCTCTCACTGGCTTCTTTCATGAAGTCTAAACATTGGAAAATGAGCTAAAAATGAAAAAAAAACCTTGTTTCTGAGACACCGTCAGGCCCGAGAACACCTTTGATACGGGTTCTGTCAGTATATTTAAGACAATTGTGCATTTCCTCTGCTTTTTTTTCCCCTGTGTGAAATGGACCAGCGCTCCTGTCTGTCTATCTTGGTATTTATCTGGCTGACCATTAGCATCTTCTTATCCTGTTATCTTAAGTTACTATTTCACTAAACTCTGTTTCCTTCGTAAATTTGTTCAGTACCCATTATAGACAAATTACAATTTGTGTGCAAATCCCACCATGTCTTCTTTCTTGTGTGTTTCTGAGAAGTCACTGCAAAAAGCACAGGAAAGCAAAACTAATGGTTTTATTCAGATGCCTATTTTAAATACAATTATAAATATATATCATGACAAATCAAAATGATTAAACACCAACAGTGCAAAACCACAATTGTGATATATATGATTCCTAGAAGAATCCCAATTGACACTGAGAACTTTATTTTGACATGAAATTACATATTGTCTGATATCCTACCAAAAAATGACTTTTGGCATATGCAGTGTGAGATTGTCAGTTTCCAGATAATTACTTGAGTAAACGCCCATCATGAGATTTCGCTAAATCTGGATTTTAAAATACATTTATTTGATGTATTCTCGCCAATTTGCTTGTAAAATTACTTTAATTACTATGAGGAGAAGATCCATTTCGTCCCATGTGAGATCATGAGGATCCAGGGTGGACTGAAAATGAAGAGATGACATCATCTCAGTCTGAAGTATGACATCATCTCTTGGTATGTAATCCCCCTCCCAGGGTCTCTATTCTGAGCTGCATTATCATAAGCGGCATCCCCGCCTGAATCACTGACACACGGGGGACGGGCGGTGTTTGTTAGAAACACGCAGCTCATGATATTGATTGAAGTGTTAAAGGTTTGATCATCAGCTGTGCTGCCCTGAGATTAAGTCATCCATCAACCAATCACGACTGAAAATCCATTCAGGCACTATCTTTTTGTGAAAAAGAATATTTAAATATGTGCTTTTGCAGCGCTCACGGTTTTAAATACATATTACATTATTAATGAATGAGTGAATTATGAATGCTAAATTCTTTTTAACAGATTTGTATAAGAAAATAAATATATAATGATTATCTCAAAGGCAAGAAAACACAAGTTAAAGTAAAGCAGAGAATAACACCGAAGGGCTTTTATACACCAAGGATGATTAAACACATTTATTAAATGCTGAGGTTGTTCATGTTTAACGATCTCATGATCAGCTGCTGATCTTTTTTCTGGGGAGTATGTAGTGAGAGGGTGACGTCAGGGTGGGATGATGTGAGCGGAGCGGATGAAGTCACCCCTTCATATTGAATGCACGCTGTAGGTGAGGCTGCCGCTGCAGCACTCTGTTCTCACTGTATACACCCCGACAATCATGGCTGACCTCACAGTCTGACCTAATTTCATACTGTTTTGAGAAACCCACCGTCTCTCCTGGCTAATGTGAAAGAATGGAAAAACGTTCCCTGTGGTGAGAATAAAAGGAAATACGGAGGTGCTTTGGCGATGACAGTATACAAGAATAACATCATTAGCAGCTTCTCCGAGTTTGTATTTATAAATGTTCATGTATCAATGAATATGTCCAATCTGAGCTTGCAACGGTCTGTATAGGTGAATTTAGGAGATTCCTGAGTACTTTGAGTCATGTCTGCAGAAAGTGCATTTTAAAGCCAGTTTTCCATGCATACTGGAGATGTTGTGTTTGGATAGGTACAGAGTAATGCATGTTTTCACTCTCTACTGGCTACAGAACCACAATATTAAAATACAATAGCAATCAGGTGTCTTGGTGAAGGGAAATACTGGATTAATCACCTCTCATTTAAATAATGTTGTCAACAATGGCATTCTTTAGCTTGTTGGAAAAAAGGATTAAATTAAAATGACAGCAGTTAATATTTGGTCATTTTTGGGTTAATCACAGACTGTGTGAGGGGATTCTGGACTTGCTGCTTGAGACGCTTCCAGCTTCCAGGAGTCACCCATGCGCTGGCAGCACACCCGCAGGCTCCTGAAAATAATGAGAAGAATCCATCTCAATAAAGATCAGTGAGCCGTGAAAGTGTAGTGATGTGCTTCGATCATGAGTAGATCAGGAAAATTCATTTGCAAATGAATTGGTCCCCCCCCTCCCCTTCGCACAAGCAAATCCATGCAAGAAGACAATGACGCATCCTTTCTACGTCACAAACTTTGGAAATGACTGCAGAAATGGTCTTGCTCTGGCACACACAAACACACACTCTCTCTCTGTGCAGTATACTTGATGTAATGTGCTGCACTGGATATATGAAGGGTTTGCCCGAACTAATGAAGATGATACTCATAGTCATAGTCCAGTCATTAAGTATTCACTGATTCATTCAAATTTAAGTTCAAATACAAATACATAGTTTACCTGTGACCTTCATGTAACACTGTGTTAGAAAACCTCCACCTTTAGCGTCATGATAGTAGCAAACAGTGTGATTGGCACTGACTGGCTCACAGTTTTTTTTCCCCATGCAAACAGACACCTCTGCTTCAATCTGGCTGTCTGTTCACTGACTTGTCAATGAAAAGCAGTCCCTATGAGAGTTAAAGTGCAGTGGATAAACAGCAGGCAGCTCGTAAAAGCATGTTTGTCTTTCCAGCTGGTTCATTCATGACTGTGTCATACAACACAACAAAATCATTCACTGCTGTGAAACTCCCCTTCAAGTTAGGGTGAAACAGACACACTTTCCACCAATTAAAACAGATTGTTTGCCGACTGTTGGAAAAGGGTCATTCAGTAAGCCAGAATCTACATCTGTACAGACATTTTTTCCAGGAGCGAAACAGTCACTTTTTATGTTGATTCAGAATGAAGGGAAAAAGAAATTGAATGTGGGTGTAATTCCTGCTCTATATCACATGGTGACAAGCTGTCATTTCAGAGTATGCCTGCAAATGTAAACTGAGTGATTTTAGATATTTGTCACTTTATCAGATGCAGTTCACAAGCATTTACTGGACTAAAACCAAATTTTGGTCCAGCTGCAGCAAATTTATTTTTGCAAAAATGTTTCCTTCAGTCCCAGATCAAGAGGAAAAATTGCTGACAGCTGCACACCAATATGACAGTTACCATGCAACATGTTTGACATCCTTGGGGACCAATCTGGGGTTCAGCGTCTTGCTTATGGACGCTTGAGTGCCCTGCGGTCCAGGAGAAGTATAGATGGATGGATGGATGGATGGATGGATGGATGGCAGTGTTCTTAGCACTGACCTCCTCAGTCACATTACCTTTTTGGATACAGAACAAGACCTTTGCATAATGTTAATAGGGACTCAGTTTTTTACTGATTCATTGCCACCAAGCGTCCAAGAAAATGGGTTCAAGTCAGTGGCAATGTGTACCAGAAAAATACAAAAATAAAATAAAATAAAACCACATGGTCCTAACAACATTCAACTACAAAGCATGTGATTTCCAGAGGCGTCCTGAACGCATCACGGCAGGCTGGGCGTTCTTGTCTCTCCTCCTTCAGATCATCAGATCAGTCGCTCCTGTACTCCGAGAGAGAGAGAGAGAGAGAGAGAGAGAGAGAGAGAGAGAGGGAGAGAGAGAGGAGAGAGAGAGAGAGAGAGGAGAGAGAGAGAGAGAGAGAGAGGAGAGAGAGAGAGAGAGGAGAGGAGAGAGAGAGAGAGAGAGGGAGAGGGAGGAAAGGTTTCTTAGCGGGAAGTCCTCAGTGATCTGAGCGGAGCGGATCTTCAGATTGGAATAAACGCACCTGAATGAATGTGCGCTGAAGGGAAACCTGGAAGCTCCATCGCTCCATCAGCATCGATGTAAGAGTCGCGTTAATTCCTACCGATTCTCATTTAAACCTTTGTTGTTCTTACTCGAGTCTCTCCTTGAGCTCATTTCAGACCTATTGTACCGTGCAGCATGACTTTCACACTCCTGTAGCGCTGACAGCTTGAAGGATTTCAAACGCCAGGATGTGTTTTTTTGTTTAACTTTCTATTCATTTCTGAATTATGACACCTTTTTGATTTTTTTTTTTTTGTATTATTGTCACTTCTTAACCTCAAAATGTTCCTTTTTTTCGCAAGCTGGTTTAACATTTTAGTTACTTTTAATTAAAAAGTTGTCAGCACTGTCATGAGGTTTTTTTTTTCATACAAAGAGGAACATTTGTGTGAGTTGTTCGTATTTACTTGAATGAAAGAGTCTCTCATCATAAGTGTGGTGCTGCTGATGGTGGAGTGGTGGGAAACATGAGAAACAAGCCCCAGCGCGCTTCAGACCAGCAGCTCCAGTGACTCACCTCCTGGATGAATACTTGGCAAGGTGGAGTCTCTGTGGGACCAGGGGCCAAGGGGCCTGGTCTCTCTTGCAAGTGGAAAAAAAAAAAAAGTTTGAGATGACTGTCTTTATTCAGCCTAAGTGCTTCCAGAAAACATGAGAAAGCAGGAGTGTGCAGAGTTTGAATGAGCATCCATTGGTTGTTATTGAGAGAGCTGGTGTGTCTGCACGTGTGTGAGCAACTGAGGATCAGCAACACTCAGTGCATCCCTGCTCTGTCATACAAACATAATACCTGTGATCAGTGAAGTCTGTATGCCAGCTGTTTGTTTCTGGTCAAATATTAAGCTACCTGAGAACGTTGCCTCCTCTCACAGGTTCCACATTATGTTTTATTTATTGTCACGGTACATCTCACATCCAAGTTAAGATGTTTTTCAGGATTTGAATTGATGCACATTTTCATTATTGATAAATCTGAGTTAATTTATTGTCTAACTGTTTAGATGTTTGACCTGAGAAAGGTCAGGGGGATTTGAAGAAAAATGTTGATCACTTTGTTACGTTTCAGAAAAAAACTCACAAGAGGAAAATTTACTTAAAAACAAAACTCTTGACAATGCCAGTCAATTTGTCTTTTTTCTGAAATAAATAACTGTTTTGGAAAGGGTTGGCATCAGCATGTTCACAAAATAACAGCAAGCTGTTCTTACCAAAATACATAAACAAAATGACATTTGATTTAGTGTGTTTCAGCAATTCATCACATTTTTAGAGCCAATAGATTTGTAATTTTGACCTCATTTACCTGGACAATGTGCTGACTGATTATTTGATTATATGTTGTTTTCTCTAACTGAATGCTGAAGGCTTAATTAATGAAAATGGTCATTTAAGACCCAGCTAGGTGCCAGTGGCTGAATAGGTTGAGAAGCTTCTGTAAAATTGTCATTATGTTGTGAAACTGCAGTAATCCAATTATTATGGTGGCATGGCATGTTCAAAACAACCATATAGTGGAGAAACACACACACACACACACACACACACACACACACACACACACACACACACACACACACACACACACACACACACACATTTGGTGGAGATTTTGACTGTGACAACTCTCCAATTGAACTCCGACTGGATTAAACCTGTGTGGGAAGTGTGGCAAATCAGTGAGGATTTTGTGACGTCTGTGTTACATTTTATCATGATGATTGGATCAGTGTGAGGATGTATGCTTTTAATCAGGTGTTGCATTTATGGATTAGAAAACAATAAAAGCACATATTTTCTCATACATATCATTTCTCAGTAACTCTTTCTGAAAATTCGTCACCAGTTATATATACACACACACACACATCAATTTCTAAAAAATACTTTCCTCTAATAGGATTTTATCTGTTACGTACAACTCTGTTGCACCTTTTTTTATATGTTTCACTGCAAATACAAGATTCAGCCTGTTTATCTTTTCCGCCCGGCATGCAAATGAGCCTTACCTGTCAATGCAACATATCATACATTCCTCCACATTTCACTCCTAAATTAACCCATCTAAAACTAATCAGATACGAAATATTGGTGATTGATATTGTAATGATCAAGTCAGATTCATTATAAGCTTAAATGTTAAAATTATATCACTGAATGTATGCTTTTCAAGAGGGTCTTGGCCATTAAAGATCCAAATACCAACACAAAGTCAATACCTTTAGAAATAAGTTGACATTTTCAGTTTATAGTCAATAATGTATAGCTATATAATGCTGTAACCAGCTACTTAAAGATCTGTTATTGGTACTGAGACTTTGCCAGCGTCGATAAGTAAATGGAAACAACAAACTTCGAGACATGTTTGCGCAGATGTTTTCACAGTTAGTCATCGGCACCTGAGGTTGATGCCATATCTATTGTTTGCTTAAGAGCAGAGGCCTTTAAACACACCAGGTGCTGCTCCTCATAGTCTGGCATATTAGGATTAATTATTTAGGAACGTCTTGTTGTGGTTTGTTTTGCATCTCACAGTTTTTTTTCGTTGCATCGCCCACACACAGACACAAACACAAACAAACACAAACACACACACACCTTGCACAGACTCTCATGAACAAGTTAGTTGTGCCTATTTTTAGATGAATCTGCAAAAGATTGCCCTTTTACATCGTGAACACACAATTCCTGGTGTTTGCTCACAGTGCTGTTTTTCACAGCTGCTTGCGTCGGTGTAGAATATCAATGAATTAAAAGATGTGATTGCTGTGTTAATTTGTCTCCTCAGTGCTCTTGCTTAGCACCAAAGCAACAAGTGGAAAGATCAATGATCAAATCAGGATCAATAAAAACAAAGCTGAGGACCAGTTAATTAGATTAGGTTTCAATGAAAGACATAGAAAAAGTGGACAAACAGAGACCTGAACCATTCACACCTTTCTTCTTGTCAGGATTTCATCTGCTTCCTCTGTACAGAATCAGAAGAAAATGTACATTTTAAAAGGTTTTTATACCAAATGTTTAGTATTTTTAAATGCTCTCTCTTTATCTACATCTCTACCTGAGTAAACAATGTTTTCTTCCTTTTTGTCAGCTGGGATTGGGTCCAGCTCCATGTGACTCTAATTTGGCTGAAGTACAGAGGACGAGTGAATTCAGCTGTTGGCTGCTCTTCTTATTCAACTCTAGGCTAAAAGTTTGGAAAATGAGCTAAAGACGTATCGATGACCTCTACCAAGAAGATATCTGAATCAGATGACGAACATCGTGACGCATTCGCTTTTTTTCCATGAATAAAAAGTAGCTCTGGAATGTTTTATCAGAGAAAGTGAGTGTTGGGGGGGTTACTGTTGATGGAATTTCTGCTTCTCAAATAGAGTTTAGCCAAGAAATCCTTTGTTGTTGTTCGGTACTGGTCTTACATAGCGTTTACAGTCTCTTTGGTTCAAGCTTTGCCAAGCATTATGATTTATTTCCACATTGATTTCAGTTCCTACAATCAACTTCAGTGTAAATTCAGTCAAAATGGACCTGTCAGATCGTTCTGCATGTTTGGGTATCATCACCACGGGATGCCATGCCTCCTTAAATTAACATTGCTTATTTTCTCTCTCTACAGTCAGATTTGCCCGTCAAAGCCCAGCTAGACCATGCTCAGGTTATGACCACAACAATGTAAGTACTCCATTATATTGATGATTCTTTTGTTAAATAGTGTTCTGAAGAATTGAGGCTCTGTGATTTCATCTCACTCCACTCATTGTCTATTCTGAATGTGAAAATATGGATCTTAGACTTATAAGGTTATGATTAGCATTAAGCGATTAAAGGGTAGTTACTGAACCTGCTGGAGCTGCCGGAGTCACGTTCGGTGTAAACCAGTCAGTAAAATTTAAAAGGGTGCAAATAAGAGCATTTTTTAACCCTTTCACACTGTGTTGAAGCCCTGAACTGTCCCGGTTTTCTTATCTTTGTGCTCTGTATTGAACCCTGTCGATCTATTCTGCTTCAGTTTCAAGCATGTTTTAACAGCTCTTCATAAAAGGACAGCTCATTCAACTGGAAGTCTTTATTTCTGGGCGCTTCTCTCACTCTGATCTGTTTGGTTGTGTGTTTACCTGTTGAGCACGAATTGAACTAAAGGATGTTTTCTGTGGGTTTTGGCCAATTCATCTAGGTCGAAAACAATTTGAATTTTAGGGAAATGCATTTCAATGGAAAGAAAAAAAACCTCCTAAAACATAAAATTTTTTAAAAGTTCAAGTCAAAAGTTGTCATAATGCTCTGTACATGAACAGACAACTTACAGTAAATACACTATTCAACATTGGGTTTTTTTTTGTCTTATTACCATCTCAGAAATTCCCCAGTTTGCATGACACATGCGTAAGGTTCTCATTCTCGTTTTGCATGACGGTGGTGGTATATCTGAGACCACAGCTTGTGTGGCGACTGTGAGCAGGGCGGGCGTATGAGTAAATGAAGCCACAGCCCCCCTCGGCACTGTAGCGCTGCATGAGGAGCCTGTGATAATGCAAACTGCTGACCAGTGTTGTGTGATGCAACACGGTGAGTGTGTCGGATGAGTCAGTGCACGAGGAGAGGAGTCCGTCAAGTTCTTCCACTGAGCCGATCGACTGTTAGAAAGCTGCCCTTCAACGGTACCAGACTGATTGCAGCGTCACACACGCCTCGCTCTCTAGTTTCCTAACATGCATTTTCATTTTGTCATTTTCAAGCTGTAAATGAGTGAAAACAGATTTCTCTATCGATAATATAACATATTTATGAAAATGTCACATCAAGGTTTTTTGCTTTCTATTGTATTCTCACAGCAGACAGACTTTATTGTTTCTGTTTGTGTTCCTGTCTTCAATTCACCTCTCACTTTGATTTCTGTTTTTATCGTGCTTTTCTCCTGTTTTCGCTTCTTACCAGTAGGACGCTGATTATCCTCTTATTTGTCTCTCCTCAGGATTCGCTCTGTGATGTTATCGGTCCTGATTCATGTTTTTCTGGTGTCTAATGGTGAGTTTCCCAGCTTGACAATTTGTTTCCTTGCTGAGCCTCTTTTCTCCTTTAAGTGACCGGTGCTGTTCTCATGTTCGGTAGAGACTATCGAGACAACTGATCAGTCTGTATTAGAACAGATCATTTCATAATATTGGCACGAAGACGAATGTTTGTCCCTTACATGTCACGTTTAAAGTTTACGTTGTTGTACGCTTGGTTCATTCCAGTCCTCATCAGACTGGAGTCTTATCTAAAGTAGATTTTATGACGGTTTGTTCTCAAAGGTTTTGGTTATTCGGGAATAAATGTGCCTGTCTTCCAGGAACTAAGAAATATGCAGAAATAACAGGAGATGTCATTTAGCCATTTACACCATTAGACATTTTGTCCATGTGTGATAATATCTGTAATTTTGCTCATTATATTTAAGAGTGAGAATACACTGTAGAGTAGTGTGAGTCTGCATTGGTCCAGCTTGAGATGTTTCTGAAAAGGCTATTATCCTTTTTATCTATTCCAAACTGAACATAAGAACTTCCTTAGAATCTATATCAGATCTAGTCTTTGGTCTTTTTTTTTTTTTTTTAATTTATTTAAAATCTGTGAAGTGATTTCTTACAGTTTTCATTTCCCATTTTCTCTTTGACAATGTTTCATTCATGATACCTTCACCTCCTTTTAAACAGATGATGATTTCCTACAAATCTTAATTTCTTTAATCGTAACTTAAGTGGAAAAATAGTGAAAATGTACTTTTTAGAGTGAACCTTGAGAATTAGTTACATTTTAATTTCTGCAAAATTATGAGTGCTAAACTTAGGGTATTTTACATAATAGTTTGCATCATTGGAACTCTCTGTGGTTACAAGGACATTTAATAATATGACTTAATTAAATCTGGATTTTCTAAGATAGATTTTCTTAGATGATTTATTACACTCAGCAACATTCAACTCCGATTGTACCATGTCAGACAGACGAGCACTTCTGGATTCTTTGACCTGCCAGGATAACAGAGGATGGAAATAAAATAAAATAAGAGAGAGAGAGAGAGAGAGAGAGAGAGAAACAACCCAGTGAGCAGCAGTTGTCTGGGTGAAGATGTCTGGTTGATGCTGGAGTTGGAATAAAATAACTAGACTAGAGAGCGGTTGGCAAAACATCAGAAATGTAAAACATCTGTCTGCAGTCTGTCTCTTTTCCTGTCTGTGCTTAATTTCACTTTCCTTTCCTGCACCTCTGCACGCAGGTGCTCAGTGTTTGGAGCCTGAGAATGGAGCATCTCCTGGCCCAGGTGCCCTTGATCTCCCGTGGCAGGATGAACTGTGCTGTGACTCACCTGCAGCCCACAGCAGTGTAGAAGGAGGCGGCAAAGACTCGCCGGGGAGAAACGAGTCTGAATTGCAGCTCCAGCGCCGTCGGCACTGTTACTTCAGGAGCTCCGTAGATGACTCCAGTCCTCATGACACATCTGGCGGTATGATTCAAAACATCTGTCTCTCATAATGAGGCTACATTCTCTTCTGTGTCCCACAGAAAGAAAGTGATCAGCCAGTCAAGATTAGTTGTCAAAAATCTATGCAGATTGTAGCTCTTCTTGAAAAGTATTGAATTAAAATGTCTGTGGTTGCGCTTGTTTTGTTGGGTTGGCCTCACAACGGGAGCACCCGGGAACTTTTTCCAGCATATTTCCAACATTTCTTCATTTTTACCAAATTAATTATGACAACAAAGATTCCCCTTTACCTGCAAACATTTTGCACATATTTGGTTTAAGGTTGCTAATTAGAAACGACCATATCATGTTCATATGCTCACTGTAACAGGTGCAACTGTCACAGAAGAAACCATTGGAAGGTGCCCTTAGGCTGTTTCTCCAGAGTGATTTTGTCCGGTCCTATTGGTCCTATGATGAATATTGCAACTGATAGTTTTAAGCTTTTTCTTCCCGTGGAGACATTTCAATGAATTCTGTGCATCTGTGGATTCGCAGCTTGATGCGGATGCCGCCTTATAGCCGTGCCTGCAGCAGCGTTACTTGTCGTCACTGATAGAGATGACCTCAAAGATCAGGCTGACAGGCTCATTACCCTTTAATGACTTTTCGTCCTGCATCCTCCCCCAGCCTCCTGTGGGGGCAGAGGACCATGTGACTGCACTGCTGTGACTGTCAAAGCTCCCTCGCCCTTTCACCAATCCGCACAGCAAAATCCAACCCACTGCATATACAATTTCAAATGGTGAAAATTAATGGAGCTATTTAGATTAAACAGCAAATATGAGCCAGTTGAAGAGGGTAATAACCATGAAATAGCTCCCTGTTAGTGTCTCTGGAGGAGAAGAATCGGACGAGGTGATATAAGTGAGGAAGGTTTGTTTGCTCCTTTTGATCAATCAGGCGCTGCAACATGTGAGGACTCCCAGATTTATGCCAGAACAGTTAAAGGTGCACATTGTGCCTCCCAGGTCGTTTACAAGGGCTCATGTCAGTGTGACTCAGGGACTTAGCTCTCAGTGCACAAAAAACAGGATCCACAGAATCTCACAAGACTTAAATTCACACAGTCATTTTGTCTGTTTTGCTCATTTGATTTGCATCTTTTGTTGCTGCAAAATTATCCGCCAAAGAGATGTGAGGGCTGAAAGTTAGGAGAATGAAGAAAACTCAAATAGTGCTTTTATAGAAACAAATAAAAACAAACTATAAGCAGGCTAGCGTTTTTTTCATGAACCGTTTTAGCCGGCACACAAGCTTGTGCAGGTCAGTAGTTTTGAATAGAGCGGAGCTCATTTTGGAGCGATGCAATATTTACTAAACTCAGAAAAAAGGTTTTCATACATTCTACTTGTTGCAAATTTGTTGTAAATTAGCCTTTTTATTGTATCTGTTTTTTAAAAGATGGACAACAATAAACCAGAAATGCTCAATATTAAATTTGTGTTTTAAAGTCTGAGTCATGATCAAAGTAACACCAAGGCACTATAGAATACATATGAAGAGGTCATTAAAAAGGAGAGCGAGAGACAGGCAGAAAAAGTTAATGATATGTAATGCTGACATTAATAATGTACACAGAGCAGAGAAAGTCTCAGTTCACTGAATAAGATCTACTATCTTAACCTACAGCAGCATAGCTGAGAAAGTTAATCAATGTGTGGAAGAGACAAACATAACAAAGAGGTTTGTCAAATAGAAAAGTCGCCCTGTATTCCAGCTGATGTTTCACTCAGTATCACCTACTGTATCAGAGGAGAGCTCAATAAAAAAATAAGATTGGCTGCAATTTCCACAACTTAAGAAGCACATGGATTCAAACAGGGAAAGTACCAGTAAACGGGCGGTGGGAAGGAAGGGTTTACAGGCATGAAACATTCAGCTCTGAGAACAATGCACTCAGCCCATTTCTCAGAAGTACTCATTGGTAGTTCACAGCACACTAATATGCAAATGCAATGTCTTGTCAGGCACCTGTTTGGACATTCGGTGCAGCGTTGATGAAAACTGGGGAAATTTAACATGTGACTTTGGGTCTCGCGGCCATCCGTCCAGCACGCCGTGGGCTGGGCTCGCGGTGATCAGACTGCAGCGGCTGATGTGAGTGTGAAGCTGCTCCGCTGTACTTGTTCCCTGTGTGTTTTCCATAACGTGCATGTTTGTATGTGAGTGAGTCACTGTGCTGAAGTGTTCTAATCTTTCTGAACTACTCACTGGGGGGTTGAGCATGTATATTGACTCTGATCAGAAGAGAAAGCGGGGTGATACTCCAGGGGCTTTGAGAAGTTATTATGGCCTCATTAAACAGGCAAACACTGATTTTAAACCATGAGAAGAAAGACGTCATGCTTCTTGCATGCTGTGCATTGCCACTTGTAAAGGCAGATAAGATTTGACTACACTGTGCTTTTGATCATGTCTGACATATGAGGAAATCTTTGGTAAATTTACTTTTCTACTTTGAAAAAGCCTTGAAGTATTATCATTCCTGCTAATAAAGTTAAAATGATTTAAGAAAGTAAATATGCACTTTATTCTGTGTGAAGAAGTTTCGCCTCAATAAAGGAAAACCACTTTATTTTTATGAATAAATATGCAAAAAATACAGTTTTTGCAAGGACATTTACAGCATTCTGAATTAGTTGAAACTCTTTGTTTCTGTTTTATATTCAGCATCAAAAATGATTTTTCTTTATTCATAAAACATTTTTTAAAGTTATTTTCATTTGTTTCCAGGTCCCACAAAGGGGCCACAGAGGGAAGTGATCTTGCGTCTGATAATCTTGTTGTCTGTGAAGTGAAGAACTCCTTCCTGTGCTCAGTCTCTCTCAATCACACCAAAAGTTTGGTCACAGTGGTGACAGTCAGCATCGCTGACGCTGCAGCTCCACCAGTTCTGCTCCGAGTCCCGGCATTTCCTGGTAAGAGATGGTTCTTTGTTAATATTTGTTTATAAACTGCTTTTCGTAACGGAAACACTTTGCTTTCCAGTATTTTAAATCCAAAAATGCATGCTTTTCAGCTAAATGCTTCCCATATTAAAACTTAACCCACAAAGTTAGATTGATTTTCCAAGTTCTGTTGAAACCACAAATGGCAAACAGAACACATCCTGTGAAGTACAGTCAGTGCAGCTTTTAATGGGAAACAGTCGCCAAAAAGTGGTGCACAACACCTGTTTATACTTCACAACTCACTTTTACACCAAACACCCTAAAAAAATCACCCAAAAAAAGCCCCTGTGTACTTTATATCTGCTGAGTTGCACTGAAATATTTTAATAAATGAAACCAAATGGGACATAAAACATTCTTCTTCTTCTTCTTCTTCTTCTTCTTCTTTCTTCTTTCTTCTTCTTTTCTTCTTCTTCTTCTTATTATTATTATTATATATTATTTTTTTAAGTTTTGCAATCTCTCTCATTTTGCATATGAAGATAGAACCGGCTGAATAATAACTTGTGCTTTATAACCACTTGTTGCCATTATAATGTTGCTTCATGAGATGTGCTGCTGATATTGAAGAGGCATCCTGTGCCTTTCTGGAAAGAAATGGTAAAAACATCTCCCAATGTTTCAAGCAGTGTCAGCGTACAATTTTTAAGCCATTTACTGTGAGTCGCCTCAGTCAAGACCAATATGTAGCCAGTTTCTGACTGAATGTTTGACATTTAAGATTAAGGACGAATATTTCAACCATTTTTACCACACTCACTTTAGGGCATTGCATTAAGTGTTCAAGGGAGTAAGTTCCCAGCAGCATTCATGTTTTATTCTTTAAGGTCTGAAGAATACATGCGCAGCCTTGCATGAAAATGAAGCAGAACTTCTCAGTGTTTGAAGCAAAAACATTTTCCTTGCTCACAATGATCCTTAAGGTGAATGAACACAGACAGATAAGGAGAAAAAACTGTTACTAAAGCTGTCAGTGGCTCCAAAAAAACAAAAAAAAACAGTGCAAGTAGCTGGTTCATGTGTACTTGCGTGCACGTGCACATGCAGATGTGCGTGTGCATGTGCATGCATGTCTGTGTGGGTTTTTACAGCTGTTTGATGAAGACATCTTTTAATGTTCATAGAGTAACGCGAGAAAAAAAAAAAGCACCATATGTAGATACATGTGGTTCAATATTAATGTAATGGTTGGACAGACGGTAAGGTAGAATTACATCAGCAGGACCTGAGTGTGTAGAGGCAAAGGAAATGCACCTGGATTACAGTGATCAATATGGGATTAATTGATCGTTGTTGTGTCAAGGGAAAGAAAGTCCATATCATCATCTGTTAACACCCACAACTTACTGTCCAGTAAACTCATGCTTGTCTTTCTAAAACATCTGCACGTGAAACTTGTCAGTCAATAACAGTTTTCCCTTCCAGCTGGAACGCCTTGCGATGCCTTTATGCACCGTGTACCACGTTTAAATGAATGATTTACAGTCTGCTCCTAACAGAGTAAATCTATGAGTGAATAGATGAGAGTGAATTCAGAGAGAATTCATTTAATGTCCCCTCAAAGTGTTGAATACACAGCAGGTGTTTCCGTGTGATTTCTCGAGCGATGGAGGATTTTCCATGCTCAGTTTGTCCAACTTGACCTCTTGTGTCAAACCAGCTGGAGCAGAGCGGAAACAGCAGAAGTGCTCACGCTCTGTTGCTCATAGCTTTCATGTTAACAGTCTCAGCTTCATGACCCCGTCAGGCTTTGTGGTCACGCTCCTTGAATAACCTTTATCTTCTAAAAGTTGCTCTCATCATCGGTATCTTTTCATTATATTTTTCAAACATCCAAATGGAAAGTGAAGCACTAAAGATTTTGCACCTGATGGGTGGATGGAAAGAATGTTTTGTCTGTGTTTTGTCTGTCTCACTTTTTTTTATTTTTTTTTATTTTTATTTGGAAAGTGTGGAAAGACTTATGACCACAGTACTTAATAGTGTTGTTTTCTTGGATTCTAAGATTTCTTGGACGATGTGTAACGTAACCATGGAGACTGTGGGTTAAATTTAAGCTGCATCACGTAGCGTGGGTGTATGTGTGTGTGTTTACTGTTTGATGGGTGAAAAGTCATGCTGAATCAACTCATTGCAGGCTTTGTTTGCCTTGTAAAAAGCAACAGTCAGTGGACAGTGTAATCTGATCTGTCGGGTTGGGACTGGTGGATTAAAGGGGTTTGGAGCCCCAAACAGGACTCAGGACTTTACCTTTAAATCATTTACTGGCTGTGCTCACAGTGCAGGACACTGATCCATGAGATAAAGCATAGAAGAGTCTTCTGGAAACACTTTTTAGTTTAAGGTCATCTCGTTGCGGAAAAGCTCAGTCAAGTTCATTTGCTGCACATTTCCTTGTGTCTAAATTGGACTGGATCTCTATGAACATTTCTGTTGCCAATACAGTTTTCAAGTCTGTTGGATCTTTTTGTTCCGCGCAGTATTGTCAAAATAAGGGAAGCTGCATAATTATGACCACCTGATACAGGATGTTGATTTCACCTGTCATCATTACAACTCAAATGCAAATCTCTTTGCATGTTTAAATTCAAAATATGTTCACGTTTATACAGCTTGGAGTTTGTAAATATGCATAAAATGATAGCATGGTCAAAATACTTGCATAAGTGTAAAAGTGAGTCGCTCAACCTCTCTTGTTTCCAATGTCTGAACAGTCTGAAAAAAATAGTTGGACTGTTAATCATCAGACTGTTTAATTTCTCCACTCCTTCGAGGCATGTTTGCGGTTTTATGTCTGTCAGTTATCTCTTCATTCATGAATCATGATTAAATGATGAACAGCTGCACCTTTGTTATTGTAGCTGCTACGCCTTCGCTGACAGTAGACATGAGTCTGGATCCACAACTCAGATTTCCACCAAATATTAAAATGAATACCAGTGCACTCGACATTAAAGACGTATTAACCAAATGCATTTGACATTTTGGTGCTGCTGAGGCCTAAAACAAGTGAGAGATCATGACATTTGTGCCAGGCTGCCATGTTAAATTACAGGCTTGTTGTTTTTCTTTTGAGCTCTCTATTTGAGGTTGTTGATAGATTTGTGTTTAATTTATGATTGTGCCACATATAATCTTAATAATAATATCATAAACTATCCCTATATGAAAGCAAGTTTCATTGCAACAAATCATTGGCTGAAGAGTGATGCTGTTATTTCATATTATATCAGTGACAAGTTTTAAGTACTGACCGAAAGTAAGCAGCAGGCGTCAATGAAATATCCATGAGTTAATGAGCTATGGGTAAAATGTAATTACCTCATAGTTCTCTGTTGCAGAGGGGATTAAGTGCCCTCTTCCATGCAAAGTGGCATTAAAGCAGGATCAAAGTGGTGTTATCATTATGAGTAATTTGTCAGACGTATAGTGAAACAGCTACAGTGCAGCACAAGGTACAATGATCTGTCCGGCCTTTTTTTTCTCTCTTCACAGTGAAACCGAATCCCCCCGTCAATCTGTCCCATATTCAGACGATTGAAGGAGACCTGATCTTACAGTGGGACGACCCTTCACACTCTGATAACAGCCCATTGAGGTATGAGGTCCGGTACTCCTCCAACGCTACTGACCCAGCCTGGCAGGTAAGCTCTGACCTGGTAGATACTGTACATGTATTATGTATTGATCAGACACCATGCAATGGAAGAACCAATATTTATTTACCAATAATTAATAGGGCTTAGTACATGCAGATAAATTATCTGATGATCAGACAGAATATTTGTCTTGAAAGTTGATAGATGCATAATACTTGTCATGTAATGTGCTTTTTTGGCTTTGAACACTGCGTTAGAGCAAAATATTTCCATAATATGTGTTTTTTGCTTTTGGACAGAAAGGAAAATACAGACTCCTCTAATTCATGTTGTGTGAAGTCATGATTAAAAATATAAAGTAAGCAATATGACAAAGATAAACAGAAAATGACAGAGCCCTGTTGTTGTTAAAGGCAAATTTTATCATAACGGTCCAGCTGCAGTTGTGTTATGATGATGAGCTTCAGTCATTCATCTTCTGTGCCGATTCATGTGTTCACCCTCCTTGTCTCTGCAGATGGTTTCTGCTCCCGGAGAGCCCAGGCTGTCTCTGGATCTGAAGCCCACACTGAACTACACGGTCCAGGTTCGATGCTCCAGCCTGAAGGAGCCTCCACTGTGGAGCGAGTGGAGCGAAGCTCACCACATCTGCCTGAACAGTAAGAAACACTTATCCCATCAGTAAGGTTATATTATTAATCCCATAAAATGTTTATCTTGAAAATGTTACAAGTTCCTAAACTTTTATTAAGTTAAGTTTAAGTTGCACTTCTTTTCTTCTTCTTCTTCTTCCTCTTCTTCTTCTTCTTCTTCTTCTTTTAAATGTCATCTTTGGACATGCTGCAGTATTGTTGCAGCTGAAAAGGCATCGCCTTATGTAAAACCCACCGTACTTCTACCCTCCTACGCAGGGGACTAAGGGACAGGGAAAGGGGGGAAAGGGAGGAGGCTCGAGGATTGAACATGGGGTTTAATTATGTGCAGACCCACACTGGTTCTTCAAAGAAAGACTGTGTTGGCTTTAATAATACACACCGACATTACAGATGTCTTTAATGTGACCAGAACTAAAAGTTTAATAGTTTGCAGTGACAATTTATAAGAATGTTGGTTAATTTCACACCCTCTTTATTTACAACAAAACAAAACCCACAAAAACTGGTAGAAATTTGTCATTTTGTTGCTTTCAGTATCCGTTGTGTCCAGTGGATGTTTGAAAATTATGCAACACCTATTTGCACCCAGTATTTTAAATTAGGCTTAATGATGGCAGTTCCATCCCTCATTTTATCTCAGAAGCTTTAAAGATGATAATTCATAGCCATGTGAGTCAGGTGACCTGTTGATCCTGATTACATTTTATGTCTATTTACACTGGTGCAAAACTATTAATAAGGAAACCATCTCATTAGCCCGAACCATTAAAGCGGAACTCATTTCAATACAGCTAGTGTCAGTAATCCCTGAATCAGAGGTCTTCTCCCAAGGTCGGACACCAACTGCACGTTCACAGTGGCCCTAAGCATTCCTGCATCTACTTAGTTACTACTGGACCTGGAGGGATACAGTCTTTCACCTGCTTGATGGTCATAAGTGATTTGTTGTCAGGCTCTGCTTCACTTCAGGATGACTCATTCATTAAATTTGATGTTTTGGAGTAAAAGGACAATTGGACAAGCACAAGACTGCAGCCCTCCAGAAGCCATGTATTGTGTTCAGTATGTCTCCATTCATACTTTCTGGCTGTTGCATAAACAGATGAAGATTTCAGAAGCTGTGTGGAATATTGAATTTTTCGTCCTCAAAAAATCCTCGAGCAGCACTGGCTTTGTGTTTGTGTGTTGTGAGAGTCGAAGGTCTGCACCTTTGAGTAGTAAAACGTTATGAGCCGCAAGAAACATTTTAAAAAGCCATTCCTGTGTAAATGTTTAGGTAAATGCTATATTAGAATGATGAATTATGATAGAATTGTGATTACAATTATAATTTTCTTGTGCAAGTATACACTTCAAATATCATGCAGATCTATCCAGTATTCATGAAAGTTTCTTTTGTGATTTGCTGATGAGTCATTTTCACTTTATTGTCTTTGCTGACAGAACAGATGTTTTGGTTCGATGCATCATAAGAAGCTGTCAGATAACAATCCTCATCTTTTCGCTTCAGCTTCAGATAAAAGCCTTTATGTTTTGTGTTTTCTGATATATGCTTTGTATTTTTTGTGTTTTATAATTAGGAAATTGTGGGTGAATTAATGAAGTGTTTCTTCTGCTGGACAGTTTTTGTTTTCGTTACCTTTATTACTACGAAATCAATTTATCTGAGTTTTGAGTTCATTCATTGTGACCCTTTTTTTTCATAATCTGATGTTTGGTGTGTGCAGTGGTGAGCTACATTCCTGAGAAAGTTGTTGTGCGACCGGGGGAGAATGTGACAGTGTACTGCGTGTTCAACGACCGCAGCATCAGTGCCAGCACAGCCATGTGGATGCTCAACTTAGGGCAGCTTATCCCTCGCAGTCAGTACCAGACAGTCAGCCAGCGGGTAAGAAAACTGTTTCTTTACTGGTCTGAAACTTTGTCTTTGTGCTCTTAGAGAATGTAAAAGATTTTTTTTTTCTTTTGTTCAAACCAGGTCAGTCAGATCACCGTGCATCCGTCAGAGCATCGGATGTACCACCTGCTGAGGTGCACGCAGGAGTTTTCCATTCCTTACAGTCAGATCTACATAGAAGGTGATTCTTTCTTAAAGCAAAAATTGCAAGAATGAGTTTCACCCATTTATTTATTTTTTAAATATTTAGCTATATCCTCAAAACCCTAGTATTTATATGACAAGAGCAAATTATGATGAGTTGATTAAATGTTCTAAAATCTGCGCCACTGATTTTCATTCGAGGGAATTCCATTTCATAGCCTGAGACCACCAGTTTGGTTCTTCAAGTGATATTATGGTTAAAAAAACAACGATGGAGACACAATACAACATGTAAAAAACAGTTAAGAAAGTTAGATGGACATTGGAAGTCACTAGTCTTGAAACACTAAAAACACTGTGAAAGTCTTGCATTAAAAACATAACACTTCTTGGTGTGTGACACAACAGCGCAGTGTGAGCATTCAGGTGCAGTGTGTGTGTGTGTGTGTGTGTGTGTGTGTGTGTGTGTGTGTGTGTGTGTGTGTCTGTGCATGTGTTTCAACAGTAGTTTTCATCACTAATTTTGGGGGACAAAATAAACATTTAGTTTTAAAAACATTGCATTTCATGTAGTAATTAAACATTCTGGGGATACAGTTTTGCTGTCTCTTTGTCTGTGTTCGCTTTTTTTTCTTTAATTAAACAAAAACAGAACAGACTA
This sequence comes from Salarias fasciatus, assembly GCF_902148845.1. Taxonomy (NCBI): domain Eukaryota; kingdom Metazoa; phylum Chordata; class Actinopteri; order Blenniiformes; family Blenniidae; genus Salarias; species Salarias fasciatus. The sequence continues at coordinate 20,508 of NW_021941236.1, forward strand.
ACAACGGTAAAAACAAAATGCATTGCAGAGCTCAAAAGATATTCCGGGTGAAGCCACTTTTTGTTACTAAGCCTCACAGTGTTTCTCTTTTATGTGTTTCAGGGGCACCAATTGATATAAACTGTGAAACCAATGGGGATATCGATGCAATGGACTGCAGCTGGACAATGACACAGTGGACTAAGCCCATATTTAGATCCAAGTAAAGCAACATGTACTATAATATGAAGAGTCATTCTTTCACCATGTTGGGAGGGCTTCACTGGGGCGGCAGTAACAGGACAGGGGTCGCAGTGATGTTATTTCCCAGCATGTGGATGTTAAAGCAAAGAATGTGTCAAAGTTTGTTTATTTTTTTGACAGTAAAACATGATAGTGAACTATGTGAGGTGAAGATGAGCACACATGATGTTTTTTTGGTCTTGTTTCCAATGAAGGTGGGCTGACCTGACATGTGATGAGATGGAGGAGAGGGAGAGGCTTGGGGAGGATGTGGGGTCCATGGACCCTGAATGCACCTCAGTGAAATCCAGGTCAACAACTTGCATCATCCAGCCTCTTCGCATGAACTGCTACAAGCTATGGCTGGAGATGCCGTCCATATTCGGCCCCATCAAGTCCAAACCTGTCTACGTATCGCCGATAGATCACGGTGAGAAAGGTTTTAAAAACAGTATTACATTACAAACCCAACAACTTTTACACTGGTTACATGTGAACACAAATATCATCACTTTCTCCTCCTTATAATGTCAAAAGTGGCTGCTTGTTACATTTTTACCACAGAAATTTAAATTCAGCCATGAAGACAAGACATTGAGTCATTTAATCTGCTTGGCTGTTAAATTTATATTTACACATGGTCTACAGATCATATGCGTAACCAGTCAAAACAGAGTGAAATACTATTTTGCTCTTTCTTTACTTTTACAGTCACAATTCAGAGTTGTAGTGAGAAGATTTATCCTTCTCCTACATTAAGCAAGTCTGCAGAACTGCCTTCTTCCAACATGTTGACTCAGAGTGACATTTAAAAACTAATTCATGCATTTATTACTTCCAGAGCAGACTGAATTTCTTTCATCAGGGTGTCACAATAACAGCTCAAAAGGTCTTTGCAAGATTGAAAATGCTTGCAGCAAAAAAGAACTGACAATAACCAGCATCAGAGATTCACATCGGTTCCAATGCTCGCTTCTCTTCATTAACTTACTGCTAAATCTGGAATCAAGTCCGTCTTTAAAGCTCATCATATCTTAAAGTGCTGCTAGTCCCTTATTAGCCAACAGAAGGCTTGTTCTCTGAGGTCCGGCTTGTCCCGAGGTTTTTTCTAAGAGTACAAGTTGAAGCAGAACTAACAAATTAAACTGAATTGATCTGAACTCAACAGAATTGAATTGTTACATTTTTTTTTTTACATTCATTGTGTTACATTCCAATATGTACATAGTTGTGGCATGTTGAAAAACAAGCTGAAACTGTTTTTGTGTGGTTTGCCTCACCTGCAGGTGAAACCCAATCCCCCACCTCCGTGAGAGCAGTCAGTCAGAGGACGGGTCCTGAGGGTCACCTGGGAGCCGCCGTCTCTACCAGCACAGGGTCTTCAGTGTCAGTTTCGCTACCGACCAAAGTCTGTCCTGGGGGACCAGCCAGAGTGGCAGGTGAGGTCTTCCTCTAGACTTTTCAATATGAGCAAAGCGACAGAAAGCCTTGGTGACCTTTATTTACCATTAGTGGACATTTTTGATGCTCTCTCAGTGAATGTGTGATTGTCGACTAAGAACTGAGTGTGTGTCTGTTGCATTAGTCACGTCTGTCATGAAGTGAGGACATCATAAAAAAACATGCATTGCATCCATCCACACAGGGGAAATTTGACTATTTGGATCTTCAGATACAGATAATGAGTGAATGAAGTTTTTGCTGGATCACAATGTTGAACTCACAAGCCCCATGTCAGATCAGTTTTTTTTTTTTTTTTTTTTTTAAATTTAAATTCCTATTACAATGGAATTAATCATCTTTGGAATTGTTCACATCTTTCTATTGGTGAGATCCACTCATCCCTCAAAAATATGAACAAAAAAACCCTTTCTCTCTCTGATTGATTAGAAAGGCTAGAGGTAGTGCAGCTGTCCTCTCCACACACACACACACACACACCACACACACACACACCACACACACACACACCACACACACACACACACACACACACAGATATTTTCCTTTCCTTTCCAAGAGACCTAAAAATATTGTGTTTGCAGGTCCTGAGCTCGGTGCGGGTTTCCATGGCGGAGGTCACAGTGTCAGACAATGTGCCAGGTGTATGCTACACAAGTTCGCTGCATGCACACAAATGGCACCGGATACTGGAGTGAATGGAGCGAGTCAGTTTACTCACACCACAAAACAGCAGAGGTAAATATAGAAATAAATTAATATATATCAAATGTATTGACATCAGTCCCAACTTCTCCAACCGTTTAAAAAAATAAAAACCTGGACAAACGTCTCTTGATTTATTCCCATATGGGAAATTCCCCCTGCCAGTACCATCTGCTCGATCACTAACTGTAACAGAGAAGTAATCCTGTCATATTTTGTCTCCTCTCTCAGCCCCTGAGCGCGGCCCTGATTTTTGGAGAATCCGTCAGGATGCCTCATTCGGAAACCAGACCAACGTTACTCTGTTGTTTGAGGTATGCAGAAACATTTAAGCCCATGATTGAATGGTTAGTCTTATTGTGTTTGTGCTGCTAAGAGGTCATCAGGATGATGTTAATTTGCCAGGAAGCAGAACACAACGCTCGCACAATTCAGACGACAGAATGAGGGATTGAGGTATTCGTGCAAAGGTCTTACGGTTTCAATGAGAGATGCCTGGGCAATCAGGCAGAGCAACCATAAAAGTATCCATAAAATCCAAACGGTGAAGATATATCTTGTACCTGGGAAAGGAGCAACGCCAGGGGTGTGTTTGGTTTCTGAAGTTGGAGCGGGATTGGAGTTGAGACATGGCGTGGGTCACAGGAGATTCAGACACTTTAGATCTGCAGAAACAGAAACAACAGCAGAGTCTGGCTTTGTGTGTGAGTCTGATCTGATCTGACAAGGCTGTTTTCTACCACTGTGTTTTCGTGAAGTGAATGAGTTTTGCCTGCAGCTGTTCACCAGCTAAACATCTGATCCCCCCTTCTCCGCTAGAGTCCAAAATTCATATCATTAATGCGAAAGCTCTAACGAAATGAACAATATCATAATTTTCAATATCAAATTTCAGAAAAATATTGATATATCTGAGATTTTTGATATATTGCCTAGCCATTTAATAAACATTCTAAACTCTCACACAGCAGGAGGTTTGAAATAAAGGCATGACACATATTCTGCAACTTAATGAACTAAATTTTATATCCTTTTATATCATGAAACTTGATGTTTGTGCAGAATCAATAGAAAGGTGACTGATTGAGTTATTGAGAGAGCATTGACCCAGGACATGTTGAAATCTGTAGTTTGAATCCCATATAGTCTGAGGTCTACATTGGCACGTTTGTGAAAATAGAAGGAAGACTAGAAGGAAAGACTTCAGATCAGTAGACATTAAACTATTAAACATAACAAAGAAAATTGCTGAGTGTTAAGCAAGGTTAGCTGAATTTTGTTTTCACAGTATTTACAGCTCATCTTTAAAAATTCTCTACTTTGTCTCCCAGCACCTCCCTGCATCCAGAAGCTCCTACTGTGTGGATGGATATATAGTCCAGCACCAGGGTGCAGGCGGCTTGGTGAAACGGCAGCGAATCAAGCCGATGTCTTCTTACAGCTTTGAGTGGAACCAGGAGCCCCAGACTGTCACTGTGGAGGCCTACAACAGTCTGGGAAACTCCTCTGACAACATGAACATGACCCTGGACAGAAAGCCTAAACGTGAGTGAGCACGTAACATGTTTATTCTACCTTAGAGGCAAAATGAATATGATCAAAAAAAGACAAATCAAAATACAGATAAAATAAGTATAGAATCAACATATTTACTTACATAAAAGCAATACTTTGGATTTGAAATTCATGTTTATAGCATTATGAAAATAGATTCTGGACGGACGACTCTACAGTTCACATTAATTCATGAATCCTATGATCAGTATTTCACTGTCAGACTAAAGATTTAAAATAAAAGAAACCCTGTACTAACAGCTTTTTTATTCAGTAGACGTGAGTTTCATCAGCTCGTTCAGGTTCATGATTCATGGCTTGTATCCACAGACCAGACACGGGTGCAGATTCACTGGAAAGGAAATAAGATGCTGAATGTTGTATTCAGAGCTTCTGAACAGCACAGCATTTCCAGGATATTGTTATCTTACTTATGTACTTGCTTATTTTACCAGGTAACCTATAAACACTCAACTTGACAGAATTTTCTATTTCCTAAAGTTTATTGGAAACAGCATCACTTTTTAAGACAAAATAAGTCCAGAGTAAAGTTTTTCATTTGTTTTTGTATGTGTTAATTTGCTATTATTTGGGCACATCTGTCATATATGCATAATTAATTTATGTATGACAGAATAATGTGCCTCAAACTTTGGGATTGCTTCTACACATACAGCTGAGCTACATGTCTCTCTGCGGAGTACATTAAGCAATAAACAAGACCTGGCAGCCATTAGCTTCAGGGTACTAAATAGTGTGTGGAGCATTCAAAACAGAGGCAACAAGGCTCATTTTGTTTTAATGACATCCGTCTGTCTGTGGGTAATTTCCGTCTCTGCCATTACTCATGACTCAGACGCCTAACTGGCAGAAATAAAAATGGTTTCCATGAAGATGGCCAGTTTTTTGTAATGTGTTTTCACGAAAACATTGCTTAACATTTTTTCACTTGTGCTGGAGTATTAGAGAACATGTTTACTCTCTCCATTATCATTTAAAAACAACTAATGCAGCTCTGAAAGGTCAAGCTGCCACAGTGCCTGCTCTGACAACATGTTTTCTTTGTTAATTAGGAACAAAAATGGCTGTCTGACAGATAAACATATGAGATTATTAGCAAACTTGTTTCCCAGTCCAGCTTTAATGATGAATAGTGATGGTGGATATTCATACATTATTGTTATACACTCAGAGTGATTGGAGATGGAGATCAGAAAATTTTATACGAATTTCTTACATTTTTCAGATAGTTTTACAGGGTTATTTCTATAACTTACATGACTGCTAACTTTTTTCTAAGCCTCAATCCTGTTTCACATTGCAGATTATTCCAAACAGTTAGTTAAATAACTTGCACACTGTTCACACGGCTGTAGTTGATGAAGCCACACATTAAGTTTTTGTGATATAGTTCAATCTCGATCAGTTAAATTGATAATGTGGTTGAAGGAAAAGACAATGACACTTGGACAATTTGAAGCTCTGTTAAATGTTCCAACCACAATAACCTGCAAAATTATCACCTGTTTGCAGATTGGATAGAAAAGACGAAAAGTTCAGGCTTAAGGTCGAACCTCAGACTGTACTGTATAAATCACTAGACTGCATTGTATTCATTCATCTGCTGTCACTTGTTCACTCGCAGGTCATTGTGTGCGTTCGTTTCATGTGGCGGTTGTCAACAGCACGTGTGTGTCGCTGTCGTGGAGCTTGTTGGACAACTGCTCCGTGCCTCTGTTCATGGTGGTCCAGTGGTCTCCACAGGGGCAGCAACAGTCGGGAGCGAGTGAAGAAACCTGGGCCAGACTCCCATACACAGACCGCCTCGTTCATCTGAGGGGTAATTCCTCGACCATCGCCATCACCTTGCTATTTCTGTTTTGAACGGATACCTGTGTTTCTATCAGGTGAAAGTGTGCGTATCCACACTAACCTGCAGCTGTTTTGATTTGTCCTGTCAGGCGACTTCTTCTCCTCAGAGGAGTACGGCTTCTACTTGTATCCTGTGTTTGCTGATGGGGAAGAACAGCCGGTGTTCACACTGGGTATGTCTGAAGGTTTCCAACTGTGATATTCTTTAAATAACTCAAGTAGTAGAACATTAAAAAATTCCAGCACCTTTACTTGTGGCATTATGTAAAGCTTTGATATGTTTTTTTTTTTTGTTTGTTTTGGTTTTTTTTTCAGCGTCCAGAGGAGATCCTGCAGTGTACATGATGATGATGATCATCTCCTTCCTTTCCATTGTGCTGTTAGTCACCTTGGTCCTTTCCCAAAACCAGTAAGAGCTAGTGAAACGGGTGGGAGTAAAACTTCAAACCTGTGGATACTGAATTACGTTCGTTCACAAGTCAAAAACAGCACCTACTATGATGAAGACGGATAACCTTTTTATGAGACTGTGTGAGGTGTCATGCATGTAATTAGTTTTCTCGACAAACATGTTAAAGGATGGAAGCCCTATGTTCATTTAATTTGGAGTGAAGAGACACCAGCGATTAAAAGCCTGAGATGTGACATTTCACAGGTCACAGGGGTGAAATTAGACTTGATGCTGGCTGATGAAAGGAGGAGGCATGAGACAGGAATATGTTAGGAAAAATTACTGTTTCCATGTTGTATCTCACTTGAATATCTGTTGTTTTTCATTTCCAGGATGAAAAAGTTTGTGTGGAAAGATGTCCCCAACCCAAAGAAGTGTTCTTGGGCTCGAGGGTTGGACTTCCAAAAGGTAAATCAACTCACAAACAAACAAAAGTCATGTTGAAATCCATTATTTGCAATTGAAATTGAACTTTTTAATAAAGTACTGTTAAATGTCACTAATTTGCTTGATAGTTGACAATTTATATGATTATCCAGCATTACAATAAACGTACAAACATTAATTAGGATTTTCAAACAGTTCCAAGGTGAAATCTCAGTGTTTTTACTGCAGTTTGAGTTACTAATTCATAAGAAAAGCAAGAACCAAAGGTCCCTTTATCCCACTGATTTTTATTTTAGAAAATTAAAAATAATATGTGACAGCATGAAAAAATGCCAAGTCAGCCTTGCTCAGTTCAAGCATGATAGTCATGATATAATGCATACAGAGGTCAGAACACTTCATTCATAATGAAGTCAATTCAATTCAAGTCTTCCTGTGAGAGGAAGAGGGTCAAACTGTGGTCCAAACCATGTGGTCAAATCTCTGATCAATCGCTTAGTATCCGTCGAAAACCACATGAGAAAAGTTTCTGGCCATATGTTGAAGCTACAAGAACTCATATTTATGCCATTACTTCCTCACAGCCCTGGATAATGTGGAGGTTTGTGTGTAGTACAGATACAGACCTTCATCGAAGTAGACCGAAACAGATGAGGGTAATCTAAAAAATTACACGTCAGAAGAAATGCACAGAACTGGACACAACAAATAGAGATGGACTGATCAGACAGAGGACAGCGCATATACACACTGCAGGTGGAGAGATAATGAGGAAAGCCTGACACCGTCCATTGGTCTAAAACATAACCAGCCACAGCACCAAACCAAAACATGAACTTTGGCGAGAACTAGACAAGAGCTACAGCTGTTAAGAACACGCAGGAGCACTGACCAGGTAGAGGATCAACGATCCCCAACACAGTAGGCTCAGAGGTGAACCTTAATGCTACGTCCTACAGAAACAAATATCACCTGTAAGTAAGCCAGTCTGATTGTAGTGTCTTTAAATGGTCAACCAGGGTAAATGATTAATATAGAAAAATTGTCAGTTTCAATGAAAGTTTTCTACTCATTGGCAAAGTTGTGAAATGCATTAAACAATGTGCTCGTTCTGGTGGATATGTTCCATTATCATTTTATGGGAATCAGGGCTTGTGGGAGCCTTTTTTTTTTTTTTTTAAACAAACATTAAAACATTTTCCCTGTATAGAATATCAAATATAAGGTCGTTTTTATGTACAGCAATAATAATCACATCAGGAAGATCCTGCATCAAGAGTTGTAACTTTTGACATGCCCATAATTTTTGGCCACTAGGGGGTGTTGTCTTAAAATTTTATTCATTGGCTCTTGATTAGAAAAAACATGTTTTAACTTCATTGCTTCGGTTATTCCCTTTTAGGTGGACGCCTTTGACCACCTGTTCCGACCTCCAGAAGGCCTGCCTGCCTGGCCACTGCTGCTCCCCTCTGAAAAGATTTCCAATGTTATCGTAGTGGATAAAACTCAAAATATAGCCCTGATCCAAAACCCACTGGTGTCCCTGACCCCTGAGCAGGCCACTGCAATAGCGATCTCCCTGTCCCCAGGATTTGACCACAAAGTCAGCCAGCCTACTGGGAGTGAGGGTCTTCTGAGTGAAACTCCTTCTGTGACCATCGCGCTGGACGCTTTAAGCCCTTTAGACCTCAGACCTGATGAGTTACAGCCATTTCCTCCTCTGGTGGACCAGCGCCAAGGAGGCACCGACACTTCGGCCCAGTCTTCTGTCACATATGCCACCGTGCTGCCCTCAGAACTGAATCAGGACCAGCAGCCCTTCCAACTTCATGACAAAGAAAGTAGTGGCAACAGTTCCAGTGATGAGGGAAATTTCTCCGCTAACAACTCTGACATTTCCGGATCTTTCCCCGGTGGCTTGTGGGAGCTTGACAGCTGTCGCGGTGGGGATATGGATGATCCCCGGCACTCCTGCTCCTACAACTCTGTGGAGGAGTTCTCTGAAACATCAGAACAGGAAGATGAAGTGGACGTGAAGAAGGAGACAGAGTTATATTATCTGGGGATGGACTATCAGGCAGAGGATGAGGAGAGTGAAGATGAAGACGAGCAGCAGAGAAGGGAAGAGACAAAAACTGAGCTTCTTAAAAGTGTTTTGAGCAGCGAGGACTGTCCTGTAGAGTCCCACCCGCTGCTCGACCCCGAGGACTCCAGGGAACGACCATCAGAGATGCCGTCCAGCTTCTCCTCACTATACCTGCCTCAGTTCAGAACTGCTGCGTACATGAGGCAACTCGCAACTCAGAAACACGACAGCACACCACAGCTGTAACACGCTGGTACACCATTAAAGCCTGGGTGTAGTTCACCGTATCATGATTCAGCATTTACCACAGCAGATTTGCATTTGTTCCACCAGACATAATGAGGTGTGGAGCTGGAAAGAGTAAGCGCACCTCGATTTATGTGTGATTGCAATCATTGTGGCTTTTGTGTTGTGTGGGAAAAGACATCGAAAAAGGCACGAGCCTCATGCATTGCCATCTCTTTCTTTTTTCATGATCCACATTATTGTGTGCAATAATGCAATCGTGCAGAATCTGTGACTGATGCTGTTACTTTTCTGGGAAAAATAAAGCACCTGGTGAGTAGCAGGCCGTGTGCAGGGAAGGCACACTGGTTCATCAGAAGGGATTGTAAAGAGTCACCGGGTGACTTTGTGCATCTGGTGTTATACGTGCATATTTAGGAGGTGGAGTAATGCGAATGCCTACTTGCACTTGTTGGCTAAAACACTGGAAAGCAGTATTTTCCAATTAATTTCTTGTGTTTAAATGGAAGATGAAAGAGAGTAAAGGCATACACACAAACCAAGAGAGAGAAAAACCCCATGATCTGCACATTTTTGGCTTCTCAATGTAGGTTTTACTGTAAAGCCCAACACTTGGATGTCACTTCAAAGCTTTTGGTGTGTCTAAGTGAGGCCAGCTGATGGTGAAAGTCAGTGAGTTACTGCAGGTGTCAAGTTGTGCCGTCACAAGCAGCTTGTGCATTAACATCTGCATGAACTGACTCATTCAAACCCAAAGGAGTTTTTTTGTACTTTGTGCAGTCCTGTAACTGACATGTGTGATATCTATTTTTGTTCTATGTTTGAATATTTTAAATTATAGTTGTATATAAAGACAAAATAATTTACATTTGAATTTAGCAAGTTGACCAAAATTATTATAAAAATGGAAATACAAAACAAGATTGACACAAATCGATATTGTACATGGAGAGCTTCTCTGTATTTTTCATGGTAAAAATAAAGTATTTATTGTGAACTTTGTGTTTGTGTATTTATGTGCACGTGTTTGAACTAATGAGGGAGCTGCAAGACGAAGAACTAATATCTTTAGCAGGAAGACCATCCACAAACACTCAGCATAGGGATAGAGGAAGCTTATAAAGTAAGTAAACACGTATATATTGGAATCATGAGGTTTTGGGTCGAGGTCATGTGATCCGGCTGGTCTGAGCACATCAAGGCTGCCAATTTTCCAATTTCAAAGCTTCATCCTCATGTAAAATGCATCAAATATTTTCTTTCTCAGACTGGAAGATTCTAAACAAGTCAATTTTTCTTTAGGAAAAAGTGTTGGCCATCAGTCCAGTTTTTCTAATGGTAACTTGAGGTTAACCAAAATGAACTTCATATAGTAAAACACTGGATTATGCACATTTTATCAGTGACAGAGCAGTTCTTTGAAATTATCCCAGGACAAAACATAAGACTTTTATTTGGATAAATCAGCCTGAGGATGAACAGGAACTGCCATCCCTCTGTAGAGTGCTAGCTCACCAACACAAGGCCATCTGGTGCTTCATGCGGATGTAGTTTCACTTCATAGACACAAGATGTCAGGAATGCGCACTGGAGGGATTCAGGGTATTTTACAGATGCCATGAAGGATGTGTCCTTAAAGGCTCTCTGTTCTTTTTCCCCCCCTCTTTCTGTTGTGTGTTTACCATAGAAGGCCTCTGCAATGAGAAGCCCTGCTGCCTCTGGAAACGAGAGGCTACAAAGTGCTCAGGCCTGAAGGAACGTCAGGCCCAGACATGGTTATACAAGGAAAGGTTACAGAGAAGGGCAGCAGTTGCTGTTATGGTGGTAGATTGACTTGAAGGGGCCAAGATTAGTTTTGCAGAACTAAAACAATTGCAATAATATTACAGGGATCAAAAAAAAAAAAAAAAAAAAAGGTGACTGTATAGAACAAGATGGAGCAAGCGACAAGCTGAAGTCCATACTACTTCACAAAGATGTATTCTTCTGATGGAGAGCAGTAAATAAGCCACTGCTTTTGCTTTTTTCCATTAGGATTGTATGTTAAAATAAGAAAGAAAAAAAATGGTCATATTTTAAAGTCACACCTGGCATGGCAGACAGCTATGGAAATAAGTTAAACATTGAGCTTATTAAATGAGTAATACATTTAAGAAGACATTTTACAGTTTCCGCTTTGGATCGCTGGAATGAAGCTGGAGATGATGCACCAGGAAGTATTTTGGCAATTCTTCCTGCTGTAGTTTAGATTTCAGACCTTTGAGTAATCAATGACTTGTTGCGTAATTGCATTTTTAAAGGGTTAGGGTTAGGTAAATAATGCCACTTCTTTCTGATTAGAGCCTATACTGAGTTAATCACTGCTTGACCTCGTGAACTTCATCAAAATCACACTTAGCTCAGTGGGGCTGATGGTGTCAGAATCAAAGTGTTCAGTAGAGCAATGATCCCAGTTTTAAAAAAAAACAATGATGGTAGAAAAATGTTGCAGGCTGAATTGATGAAATATTTGATGGAGGAAACGAGAAAGGTGACACTATGACAAGAAAAGTTATTCATGAAGAGTTTCAGGAAAATACTGCATATAAAAAAACCACAGTGTTTCTTGAGCCATACAGATCCGTGGAGAAATTCCAAATGTGTTATTTGCACACAACTTAGGGGTGCACAGTAAATATTATCCACTTTCTATTTCACAAATATCTACAGCTGCCACAGCTCAGAGTACAAATCCAAAAAGCACAACAGAACATTGGTAGAGATTCGACTGAACACGAGGGGAAAAAACACAAGCTGGCAGACAAAGCAAGGATTCAAGAGAAGCCAAAAACAATAGTGACACAAGCAGGCTTGAATATTTGAGGGCCAACCAGTAGACAGTGAATCAGGTCACAAACTGACCAGGTGGTATAATTTCCATTAATCATGGAGGTGAAGGTAGGAGGCAGTGATGTTTAGACCAAGGCAGGGCTTGGTTCAAAGGTGATAAGGGTGGTACAGTGGGGGTGAAGGGGATGTTTAAAAAATGTTTAAAAAAAAAAAAAGAATTTGTTGAAATGCTTAATGTGTATACTTTGAATATCTGATTTTGTCAATAAAAAATTGATGAGAAAAAAAGAAGACAAAGAAACACCAAAGCTAGAACAAGTAAGACTGCAGATAGACTATGGCTAAATTTTGTTGTCCTTAACAGCTAAAAAATTGAATAAATAAATAAATAAATAAATAAATAAATAAATAAATAAATAAATAAATAAATAAATAAATAATCATTAAAAAATCATGGCAATTAGAAATCTCTTTTGGCAAACAGCAACTGTTTTTAAAACAAACAAAAATAACTTACATTAATTCAGATACACTGAAAAAACACAAATATTTACCTCTTTGCATCTCATTTAAAATTGTTTCTCCTGTTAGAAACTACTTGAAATAAGAAAAATAGCAGCCAGCCAGCAGGGTAGAGCAAAAGCAGGTATACCCTCCACCTTAGACAGGTCAAAACTCCACCAAAACAAACACGAAATCACATCTCAAGGCAGTTTATAAAATCCAATAAAATCATAACATGTTTTGCTTTTTTTTAGAAATCAGAGAGAGAATGAGTGACTTATTATCACTGTTAGTAGACTAAATGAGTGAAAAAACAGACACTCCGACAGATTGAGATGTTGTTAAACTCAAACATAAATAAATAAATAAATAAATAAATAAATAAATAAATAAATAAATAAAATCACGAAAACATTGTTTTATCATCGGTCTTGATATAAAACTGTAGTTGCACTGTTTTGATGTTTCCTATTTGTCAGCAGGCTCAAATGGTAAATGGACTCCAGTTGTAACGCTCTTTTTGAGCAGAGCCAAAAGTGCTTTACACTGTTAAAGGACATATTCAAAAGAATATAAATAAAAGTTCAAACAACAAAAATATCCTTTCTGTCATTGATGAACTCAATACTTGAAGTAACATGAAAACTGAGAGATAGTTTCTCGGGGCTCTTACAAAGCATGTCAACATTCTGAAGTGGCAATAAGTAAAACAACAAACCGAGCAGTCAGCAGAAGAGCTGATCGACAAACCAGAGCTGAGTGATTTTCCTTGAAGGTTTAAGCAGTTGAGCACATGTCACTTCACATTTTGTCTGAACAGCCAGTAAACACCATCCTGTCTGAGATATGAAGTTTCAGTTTGTTAACTCGTTTCAAAAGCGAGTCATAGTCTCCTCTGATGTGTTCCAGTGGTTCAGAGAGGTTATCCACTGCAATAATGCTCACTACTTCTCCAAAAAAGACCAACAAAAAAAAAAAAGCATGAGTTAGGTAAGGACACAGCATATATTTCTAATGTCAACACTCTGAAACACAGTGATTAAACCTAAAACAAACACAATAAGTCAACATGTCTCTGCTGGCAATTCCCAAACAGCAGTGTTCCTCTTCCCACACACACACACACACACACACACACACACACACACACACACACACACACACTGACATTGCTGTTCATGCTCCACCTGTTGCCATCAACGGCGCTAATGTGAATCAGGAAAAAGATTTAGCAGCTTGACGTTGTAAATCCCTCATTGATTGACTGGTATTAATTTGTGCAGCAATGGTCAAAGGCTTGAGCCACTGATATTTATTCACGTTGGCTTTGAAGGCCTTAGCATGTGGGGTAAAGGTCAGATTGTGGTTTAGTTCACTGCAAAACTCTGCAACCACAGAGGAAATAAGGAAAATCTGCCTCTGCTGGTTTGTGCATTCTGCATGGGTTGTTTCTCTCTCCTTCCATAAACATGAGGTTAAAAGATAAAAGCTTAGTTTGATTGTCAGGCACTACGGCACAACAAGCTGGGCAGATTTGGGTTCTTTGGGAATGTAAAGCCTCTCCCTCTCCCTATAATCTGCCTCATGAGCTCAGTTGAAGCTTGGTTATCGGGGATCATGTTGTCAACATTTATGAGGACGGGAGGGGAGCTGTGAGAGCAAAATAAAGTGCAGACAATAAAAAGTTAGTCACAGTGGCAAAAACAGATGTGAAAGAGTCTCGAGCATCAGGTGGAAATAAGACAAGCAAATGGAGAGAGCGAGGGAAAGATTTGTGGAAAAACCATGTCGACAGGAGCTGCGTTGACCTCTGAGACCTTTTCCTGAGGCCCTTTCTGCGCTGGAGGCCTCAGAGAGGATTTGGGAGGACATGCATGTTGTTCTTTTACTACACTGCTCCCAGGCGACGCTGTAAATATACAAGCACTTTAAAACCTTATCATACAGTTCATCAGACTCCTGGAGATATTTAATTTTGGACCGAAGAGTTTTTTCAAGAGTCTAAACATCAACATTCAGCTTGAAGAGTGCTCAGATTAAACAATTGTTATTTTTTAAAACAAAGCAGAAAGAAAAACACAAAAAACTTGAATGGTTATTTAACACAGCAAGTCCAATTTCCTCAGTGGTAGAAAAAGTTCATATTATGTATATGGAATTATGCAACTTGAAAACAAACGCACACCACTGAAGTGCAGTTACCTGGGTGTCTGCTTAGCACAAATAGAAATTCATGAAATGAGTGTTGCTCCATCATATTTTCACCTTTTCATTTGTACATAGCAACAATGCTTGGTCAAAATGCTTTTCTTTTTGAAAGGAAATTCCACATGAAATATTGCACACATGTTTTTGTTGTATGTTTGCTGTTTCTGTTCTGTGGTTCATGATGAAGCCGTTTATAAAGCATTTTGTTGGCTCATATGAAAAATCATTCGCCAAAGGACATTTGTTGTGTCACAGTGCAAAAAGTTGTATAATGAATAAACACAAAGACAAACCATGTAGAAAAAATGGCCATCCAGTGAAGTAACATCTGGTTTTGAAAAGATCAGGAAATGAGGAGTTCTGCAAGTCTTTTAATTACCGCAGTTTCAAATTACAAACAGCCCTGAATAAGCCGACAGAGAGTGCACTGAAGCAAATACTGATGCATTCAGTCCAGCAAATAAAGTTTGGCAGCATTATGTATCTCAATCTTTATGCAGTTTTTTCTTTATTAATTTATTTTTGTAGTTGCTTTCATATCGAACAATTGGGTCACTTAATTTCACTGGTAACAAACAAACAGTCAGTATTAAAGGATACCGCCAAAGAGCTCATCCATGTCTATTCATATCTATTCTCTTGATTGCGAGAGGGAAGACGGCCATTAACCCACATTTTTATAGGCCACAAAGTGACATTCAAGAAAAGCCATTAGCCCAATCATTTACATGGCAAAACATGCCAGCTTGTTTGTCAGAGAAAACGTGAGCTGCACATGAGTCTTTGGGAGGGACCTGAGGCATCCCATCGCTTTGGCCTCCTGTGTTGTAAGTGGGTCGGATGAACGAAATGCCTCCAGATCAGTCCGTACGTGTGTCACAAAGCATGCTTGTCTCTGGCTAACAGGGTGAAAGAGGTTCTGCTCAATGGCCCCCTTTTCCCTCTGACACTCAATTAAGGCCTAATTGGTTTGGGGTCCACTGTGGGCATGTGGCAAAGCAACACCCCAGGCCTCTGTGCATTTGCTCCCTATTTTGACTCTCCCTCTAGAAATATTCCTTTGATGTGTGAGCAGCCAAGTACGATTTAATGAAATGGGATGATAGCCTATTTTCTCTTTCAGTTTTGGATAATTATTTGAGTATTTTTACAGTTCAGTTGCCTCACAGATGAAGTAGGCCCTGGCAGTACCACACAGGATAGAGTGGTTTCCAGCTAAGTGCAGATATGGATCCTTTTTTGGTCATTAGTATTGATCCATCTCTCTTCACAGAGAGTTTCCCTGAGTGCATGAGAAAGGGAGCTATTTCTAACAGCTATGTCAGCAGCAAATTCCATCTCCTTATGGCGTGGTGCTTGACTGTAATGCATTACTGGAAATCTTCATCAAAGCAACAGTCATATAACTGCAATATTACTGTGAAGTCTGAATGGACCATCTAAACTAGGAAATATTAGCAATACTCTGTAGATCATATCAGAGATGAGATACTTTTATTAATAATTCATGGGATATTGTTTTATGTGGGATACAATCTATCATTCCAATGTGATTCAATGTGATTCAATGCTACTTCATCAATGGAGTGAATAAAATGCTTGGATTACATACATTCTAAAATCAAACCTCTACAAACTTTACAATCATATGCAGCACACGCTAAGTAGCGTTTTGGCTAATGACAGACTTCGTAAAGAGTTTAGATTTTTAATGAGACCCAGAAATTAAGATGTTGCTCCTGGTTTCATGAATGTGTGATGTAGTCTGGAACCGTCATACCTGTTAAACTCAGGGTTGTTCTCGTTGATTTTACTCTTCATTCCCCGATCTGAACATCTGATTTTCTCACAAGTCACATGCTGTATGCAGCTGTATAGAGACCAGGCAGCATTCATGATCTCCAAACTTCCCAAACTCAAAAAAGAAAAGTTAACATCTTTGATGTGTTCCTATATTGTGACAATGTAACAATATATCTTTGGCAAGTTCAATTATTTCTATACTAAATGCTGACATGCTTGTAAGAACATGAATTTTTGCTGGTATATAGGTCAGTAAGAGCATTACACCTCTGAAAAACGGGTATAATTTTCTCTGGCAGTGTGCGAATGAGCTTTTCACTGTTGTTGTTAGCCAACACTGATGAGACTGGGGACTCAGTGGTAGTCATACACAGCCACAACAGCCTGGTCACACACTCCTGCGGGATGAAATCACATTCTCCAACCACACATTTGTCTCAAGGCAGCCATCCACTAGATCCTGCGTGTGTTCAATCTCATTAAGGTCTGGACGGATGTGTGGATTCTTTTTTTTCCTCTCAGCGAGTGTGGTGCAGCGGGAAGAATATTGTCTGATCACTGAACATAAATTCCTCCTCATTTTTAGGTTCCAAGTGAACTGGAACTTCCAGTGCACTTGTCGGAAATCACAGAACAAAAGGGCAATAATTCCAGGCCTTGTGGCAGCTGCATGAGACCAGAGACTGGCTGCATGCTGCCTGTTCTAGATTGTCCATGCAGAGAGCCGTCAGACGTTACGTCCTACAAACACTGACTGCAAATCTGTTTGTTAGGCGCAAAGCCTTCTTCTTTTTTTTTTTTTTTTTTTTTGCCAGTCAATTTGAAGTCAACTTGAAATGGTCACATCACACAGGAAACAGTCGTCCACAGTGATCCCTGTGATGAACCAGCCACCCCAATATCTTTAATGAGTTAAGACCTGTGGCTCTGACATCGCTTGTCATGAAGTCCTTTGAAAAATCGATGAAGAGAGAACTTTTTATCAAGACCGAACACCCACTGGACCCTTTACAGTTTGATTATGGGGCTGGGCAGTTAGGTGACGATGCCACTTCCATTTTTTTAAACCTGTTTTTTAAACTTCAAACTTTTAATACTTTTAACCTTGATTTTATTATTTTAGCCTGGATTCTTGATTTCTTTAATGCTTTTTTGGAAGGACACAGAGGGTTGGGGTAAATGGATCCAGGTCACGGAAGATGTCTTCCTCCACTGGGTCTCCCAAGGCCTGTGTCCTCACCCCGTTTTGCTTTTCTTTAACTAAACGTACAGAAAACCAAGGACATGTGAGCTGATTTTAGATTGAAGCTCCATAACACTGGTCCACAAAGCCATCATGAAAGACCAGACAGTAGACGCTGTTGATAATTACAAATAAATTGGAGAACAAGCTAAGTTTTGCTTGTCACTCCAAGAATCTCTACAAAAAAGGTAAACAAAAACTGTCTTGTCAGAGCAGCATTCCAAACTCTGACTCGATAAGTCTCTAAGCTTTATGTATAATCTACAAATGCATTTCATTTTGTTTTGTGTAGTTTATTTCTTTTGGAGCAACTTGTACATAAAAGGAAGCCGGTATTGTCCAACATATATAGTAGATAAGATAGGTGTGTTTACTTTTTCCCTTTAAATGACAGGAAAAAATAACAATAACCAACATTCTGTGTGCTGTGTCACAGACTGAATCAACAGTCACAACAAAAGAAGGACACAACGTGATGTGCAATGGTTGATGTGCAACAGTTCTCAAGCAGAGAGAGAGAGAGAGAGAGAGAGAGAGAGAGAGAGAGAGAGAGAGAGAGAGAGAGAGAGAGAGAGAGAGAGCGAGAGAGAGAGAGAGGGAGAGAGAGACAGAGAACTCCATTACCATCATAGTACACTGAGTTACTAATGAACAGAGCTGTGTGAGATTGGACAGTTTGATATTCCTGCCAGGACTCTTCATGATAACCTGAGATAGCTTCGCTATTCACTTTAAAACAAAGTAAACAAATGAAGATATCTTTAGATAAGTCTGACTAAAACAGGACAAAGACCACATTTCTGGACTGATTCACATAATCAGATTTGTTTTCCCATTTTCTCCCATCAGCAGATTTCTCTTATCGGAAGATGTGACGTCCTCGAAGTAACAGTGACCATGTCAGAAACTTAACTCTTACCGACAGCATTGCATTACCCTCTGGCAACAAACCACATCTCATGTGAGCATCGCAACGCTCTCATGTCATGTGGCTATAGTATTAGACATGTCCCTTTTCATGGTTTTTCCTTTATGTCATTTTAAAAATGCTGAGCGTAACGTTTCTGCCCGAGAAAGTCATGCTCTATCATTCATTGCCTCAGAGCCATGTCATGCAGATGTTGCCCTGAGGTACATATGTTTGTGACTGATACATTGTTAGGAACCCTAAATCACTCATCATGAGTTTTATTATTTATTTCACCTTCTAAAATTCAGAGTCATGTGGAAGAGGGTTAATTATGTTACGATGAATAAGGATACAGGCACTTGACGCTAGTGTTCCCATACACAGGTTAGTTTTTGTATTTAAAGAAATACCATAACCTCATAAACGTTATGCCATTTTCATGTGCAGCAGGACATTTTCAACAGTTTCAGTTTTTCTTTGTTTTCATGTTTGTCTTGAATTTTATCTTACTGTCTTCTCTAAGTTTTTTCCATCAGTTCATCTGACAGAAATTAATCTTCCTAAACAACAGCAACCTGCTGAGAGATGCTGTGACTGGGGAATCAGGCTGCGAAATTAACACACTCGCATGCTAACACAAAACAGATGGCTTCGTCTCCGAGAGGTTATGAGTTACTTTAGTATCTTGGGGTAGACATTGGAAACTCAAAACAACAATTCCCAACATGGGGATCTCTGCTGACCTTGACCCACGTTGGGTTACGTCACTTGGTGGGAACGCTGCGGCCTAAATTTGCCCCTTTGTTTGTTTCCCTCAGCATCCTGTAGAGCCCAGAGACCTCTGCAGCAAAAACATCCAACGGTAGCAGGCAGCTCATGGGACGGCCGTGCACATTCCTCCATCTGGGAAGGTCCTAACAAACTGTCAGGGGATCCAAGTAGTCGTTAATGTGTGGGGGAGGAAGAAACGACTAGATAAATAACATAAAGTTGTAAGATCTCTCTTTCTCTCTCTCTCGCTCTCTCTCTCTCGCTCTCTCTTGCTCTCTCCCATTCTTATTAAGTTCAAACCTCATCAGGAAGACAGAGTGTCACTTGAAGATACAGTATATGTGATATTTGATCAGCATTACATTTTTCCAGCCGTTTCAGACTGGTTGTTTTGAAAGTGAATCCCAGTGAGCCGGTAGAGAATGGTGTTATGAGACCTTCTGTAACAGAAAAAAACAAACAAACAAAAACTCTTGTACCAGGTTGACCAATGACACGGATGAAGCACAACTCTGCTGCAACCCTTTTCATGTTTAGTTTCTTCTTTAAATTCACAAAACTCTGTGACCACAGAAAAACATCACCACTTTGATTGAATAGAGAGACCTTCAATGAGGAAGAGAGTTAAGCTGCTGTGAAATGAAAGTTGTTTTTTACCACCCTATAAAAATTGCATAACATGTACTGAGCTGTTAGCCATTTTGATGCAGTGCTTTCATATTAAAAATTTTGCTTTTAAAGATATAAACTTTTTCAGGGGGCTCCGTCTGGAAGTGGTTTGCTCCAGTGCCTCAGAGGAAGAGGTCTGGATTTGAATCTGGTATATAATCTATTATGTGTGAAGTTTGCATGTTCCCCCTGTGCCTGTGTGTGTGTGTGTGTGTGTGTTTTTTTGTTTTTTTGTTTTTTTTGGTCAGGTACTCCAAAAAATGTTTGGTTTGTTGTCTCTTAGAATTCATGCACAAACCTTAGATTAAATGAATTTGTAGCTTTCCGACGATATATCCTTTCATATCAGCTGCAATAGGCCCGAGCTCTGTGAATTTGATAAAACTGGTAGAAAAGAGATGGATGAAATTAAACGTACAATGTTCTTCAACTTAGAGGCTCGTCAACCAATCCAGATTCAAAAAGCAAAATTTTGTTCATATAATGCCTAAGAACAGATGAACCAAAAGTTGGTTTCAAAACTGCAACAAGGATTTCTGTTTTTCTTCTCAGCAAAGTGCATAAATAGTAA
The DNA here is from genome assembly GCF_902148845.1 of Salarias fasciatus. Classification (NCBI taxonomy): domain Eukaryota; kingdom Metazoa; phylum Chordata; class Actinopteri; order Blenniiformes; family Blenniidae; genus Salarias; species Salarias fasciatus. The sequence goes on from NW_021941236.1 coordinate 41,000, forward strand.
ATTATTCAACAACAGACAGATGGACTCATTCATTGTTTCAATTTCCAAATTACAGGGGAAAAGAGCATTTAAATATTGTAATTAAGTAATTATAATCAAAATCAAAATGTCACTGAAGTGTTTGCTGTTATTTTTTTCTGAGTTGTCACTGCAGTATGCTATTGTTTAGACAGACACCATCTAAGATTTACTGTCAAAATCATGGTTCTTGCTATTTTGATTTGCAGGTGCAGCAGATCTTAAACATGGTGTTGTTTAATAAATAAGTACTTGATGGAGATGAGGGAAACAACATAATTTTGGTGAAATGCTGCTAAAAGTCACCATTGCCTTGATTTGTGGGGTAGGCTGTCTTGCTGTGGCGGAGCCAGAGTGGGGGCAAGGGGGCGGTCGCCCCAGGGCCCACAAGGTCATTAGGACCCCGTTTCATGTGATGTGTTCACATTTACTCGTAAATAAATTATTATAATAAAATGTGCAGTGTGTTCGAGAAGGTATACGCATATGATTGTGGGCTCCAATTTGCCAATTCTTACATTACGACTGTCCATGAATGCATCAGAGCTGTAAGCCAGCGCTGATTGGCTGTGCGGCATGAACCAGTTTTTTCTTCTTTGCACTTGATCTGAACTCTTTGGAGGGAAGTTAAACTGTATGCTAAACACTATGCTAGCCGCTAGCGGTACTACCCAAACCTAACATCGGAGCCATTGGTGAGTCAGTGAAACCTTCAAAAATATTATCTTTATCAGAATGCTGTGGTCTTAAACACCTGCCTATTTGAATGTGCCTTGTGTTGCTCTCAACTATAAGAGACCGCTGAGTCTATTTTTTTTCTAATATACAGTACATGAATTCCAAAAGATAGAGATTGCTGTATCTATATCTATCTGAATAGATTGTGTAATTTTAGACCAGCTGTGTTCATTTTATATTGAAGCTGTATCAAAGATGGTACAGTTTTAGCCCGTGAGTTTCTATTTGAGCTTTCAGCACCATGGACAGCGGACGCTCTCAGATTGACAGCTGTCACTCAGGCTGCATTTGTGTGTGTGCGTGCGTATGTGTATTTGTTCTTCAGAACAAGTTTGTGAACTGGTTTGTGACTTTATTCTGCTTTCTGAGGCATATAGGTTTGCTTGGCTCAATAAAAGTGAACATTAGTGTGTTGTTTGATGGTAGGATGAGGCTTTGTTTGAATGGTGAAATTACTATCAAGGGCCTATCGAGAATGCTCCGCCCCCTCTGTACTGAGCCCCACGCTCCGCCTCTGCTGTCTTGGCTTTGCTTTGATTTACTACCTTTTCTGAGCTCCACACACATCACATCTCGGGGTTGTATCTTTTACTTTATGCCTGATTTTATCCCTGTTTCATATCAGAGGTTGGACAGAAGGAAAAGTCTGTGATTCCTGGATTGAGTCACAAAATCCACATGAAATTGTATTTCATTGGCTTCAGTAAGGTCCAACTTTGTGAGGTCATTCTCTTCCGTGTTTGGCACTCCAGCATAAACCATAAAATGAAAAGTACCGTTTGACTCGCTCTGTAGCCACTCACATCTTCACAGTAGTTCATCCAGGACTAAATCTGCCTTGTTTGAATTCTAATCAGCAATCACACATCACTTTGAGTCTCATTTACAGACAACTTCTTGCAAATTCATGCCAAAAATGTGTTTGTGTCAATGCTCTGCGGATGTCCTGCTAATTCACTTTGGAGTAAATCAGTTGTGATCTGAGATTTCCTCTCACGACGCCACACTGAGCCTGAGTGTGGGAGGGCGGCCTGTGGTGCGTTTTTCTCTCCAGCTTTGAAAGACTAGTATTTTGAATAGTTGCTGTCGTGACACTGGCATACTTGAAGACATTAGTGGTGCCGTTCAGCTGGAATCTGTGGCAACCATTAACCCTAACCTGATCGGATGGGTGACAGATTGGCTTCTATTGGATATTACAGTCTAAATATACTGGTTTGATATGTTATGCTATTTGACAGCAGAGACTACTTAACAGTCAGGGCAAGTAACTCTGACATTACAGTTATTTGCCTCATTAGCTCTGAGAAAGGAGTTTAGTAAATTGGATACAGAATGACTCAAACTGAATAGAACCGTTTCAGATTATTGTAATGCAACAACAAACAATCAGCTTATGGAGTACAGCTAAAAGACAAGCAGGGGAGCCTCTGGCAAAGTATTTTATTTTATATATATTTTTTAATTTTTTTTATTTTTTGGGGGGGTTGGGGTTACTCTGAGTTTTACTCATATAGGATAAAATATGAAATATATGTTGCAACCATGTATTATTTGGATAATGCAGAGAAATATTGACGTCGGTTATATTATTGATTCCAGGTGAAATCAATGAGACATTATTTCATTATTGTGACTTGGAGTTGCAGTACTGGAGACACAAAGTTATACTTCGTCTGTAAATTTTAAAAACATTTTGATCTGATTATTATGAAATTGTAAATAGTTACTGCTGGGAAAGTTTTGTTCTCATGGAGTAAGTTACTACTGTGCACTGTTAACTAATGTTGAATGCTTCACTTACGTTGCAAAAATTACAATTCAGTTGTTTTTGTGATAATTATATTAAATGTACCTTAAATTGCAAACTGATTCTGAATTAACCTTTCAAGAAATGTTCTAAAAGAAAATGTGTCATTTGAACCTTTTCAAAAATTAAAGTTTTTTGTTTTATTTTCACATAAATAAAGACACACACTGGCATATTTTCCCTGTGCTGAGCAAATTATTGGGTTATCCGTTAAAGCATCTGTAAGCTAACATCTCTTCAATTTGACTATTACTGATCTTGTTTACAGAGATTAAATTGAAAAAAAAAATAACGTGGTCAGTATCAGTTTTTCACTTCTGTGATGACGAGAGTTTTACTTCCTGCTACTATAATCATGGCATCAGTCTTCCTTGTAAGACATCAGCAACAATATATCTGTTCATGCAAATCTTCTCTCCCTTTAAGCAAAAAAAAAAAAAACCAAACAAAAAAACTTCTTTATTGTCACTGTAACACTGCATTAAAAACCTTCCTGCTTTATTGGCGTGCATTCCATACACATGCTACCCACTGTGAAGGAAAACATGCTGAAGTATACAGATAAAAATATCCAGGTTGGAGTGGTGGAATTCATATAATCAGTCGATTGAGGGTGAGTTACAAACTGCCGCTCTATTGTCTGCACAGCGCCAGCGGGCCTGTTGGATTCTTGTGGTTGTTGGTTATAAAATGAAAGTCTGTGCTGACACAGGCATCAACACCAGCTGCAACCACTTAGTGTTCTTCAATCAGCAGAGCTGTACATTACCAGACAAAACCACTGTCTCTTGGACGTTGAAAATCAATGGCTGATACTGACACCAGCTCACACTAAAACACAGCCGTGAATTTAAACATGGCTGCCGCAAACTGTCAGCGCAGCTCTGATTTCTCTTCCAGCTGACAGAAAACCTTTATTCGCCTGCATATGGATGTTGTATGTTTCAAAACTTATTAAGAAAGCACATTTTTAGAAAGCTAATATTATATACCACCATACCCTATAAAGCAAACACATTTTATTAAATTCAGCCCAATTCATCTCCACCTACAAATTAGGCTTTAGACCTCATTTACAATGGAGCTGTATTTGTTGGTTTAATTAGGCTTCACTTTCCACCCCTCAACAGTCCACAGCGGAACCATGACAGCTGGATGTGTTAGCTTTTATCCACCCAGAGGGCATTTTTCACACTCGTCCTCTCACAATCTTCTCGCCCACGCACCCTGCTAGTTTCACCTCAATCCGGTGAGTACCAGCTAAAGCTGAGATCAGCAGAAAACCCATAACTACACCGCATTCCAATCCATCATGCTTACTCTCCTCTGACAATCTCCTTATTCAGTGCAGTGTAGAGACAGTTATCCTGCAGAAAAAAAGGATACCATAATGTTCATTTTAACGGTTTCAAATAGAGCTTATTCTATTATTGTTGTCCCTGGAGGCTTGGAGTTTCTGCTTCATGTGTTTGTGTATGCTGGAGTCCAACAATGGCAAATGGGTTGAGGACACGACACCATATGGATTTTAGCGTTGGCTAGCCAATTGTTTGGTGTTGATTTCTTATAACAGAGGCTCTGCTGTTTCATTATATGTGGAACATCACTTTATTGTGCTTTGCTTTGTGCTGTTTATGAATGAGATTTACATCCTGACTACGGGTCCCTGGTTTTTAAAGGGCTGTGACACAGTTGGTAGATTAGGACTTCTTCCAAGCCTGAACTTGGCAGTGTGGTGGTAGGCGAGCCCGCTGCATGACAGCTTTGGCATCCTGTTGTTGAGTGACAACTGAAACGTCTCAACAAGATGACACATTGGTACAGCAGCTTGGTGAATGCCGAAGCTGTAAAAATAATTGGGAGTGATTTATCTTGACAACAGATGAACTGTAATTCTCCTGAGCTTGATTAGAAGGGATGTAAAGTTAATGAATGTATTGTGCAAAACCTAGCTGTTTTTGAGTTTACAGCTAAATGTGTGATCACATATAGATGTGTGATCACACATTCAAAGGGTGCATGTTTGATTGACAACAAATTCCCTCCCAAATTCCCAAGTCCCTCCTCCAGGCTTCTGGAGGAGGGACTCTGGTACTTAAAATGATTTTATTTGATTTAACAGCCTTTTCATCATATATTAACTTCATCATTTCAACGTCAAGGTCAGTGTGTTTTCATACGAGTGTTGACCTTTTAACTTGCATTAATTCATCAGTGTAAGGCCTTACGGAGTATGCATGTCTGTGAGTGTGTGTGGTTGTAGTTGTATGTCGTTTTCCTGTGACGGACTGGAGATCTGTTCAGGGCCCTGCAACATTCTGCAGCCATGCACAAGATAAAGTGGTACCTAAGATGAAACGATGGATAATTTTCATGGTGATATATGTTACAAATGCATTTCGTGTACGATCCACGTTATGTCAAAGACTGTATATCAGAAAGTGATAAGAGTGGTTTATTTTCTGGTGAGATGGTGAAGTAAGGTAACCCTGAGATGAGCCTGTCCTCTTACTACACAATACAAACTTATACTAATCTCATGTACTGTACGTTTTATAATGGAAGTTGTGTTTTGAGATGGGTTGAAATGTCCTCACTTTCCTCAAAAATCTTGTGTATTTCTGATTAGTTGCTGTGATGGACTGGGAATCTGACCAGGGTGTCCCCTGGGATCACTTTAACCCATTGTAAACTTGCACTGCAAAAGGAGTTTCAGTATTTAGTCTGATAAAAATATACTCTGAAAGAGTCAGTCTGTCATATAAACTTCACTGCACATTATTACTATCTGTTTTGTTCACAATGAAAAAGAAATACAAAGAAAATGCAAAATTGTATTCTATCACTCATGTCTTCACTCCAATGTAGAATATCTTCTCATACTGACCTGAAAACTAAATGTATCCCCTTTCTTCTGCACCGGCGTCATTCAGACATTGCAGCAACACACCTCGAGAAGATCATCAGCCCCTCATCGCATTAACACAGAGAGACAGAGACTCACACATATGGTCGATTGGGAGCGACCAGTTATTTTCACAAGCTTCTCAATAGAATATGGGAGGAAGTCAGGCCTGCAGGAAGAAAATGTCACATGGGCCAGCTGAATACTGTAGATTAACATATCCACAATAATTGCTTGGCTTTTGTGTAAGTATCTCCAATACTGGCCCCTGTTTACCAGTTTCACACTTTGAACACTCCCTACCACAATTTAGTTCTACCTTATTCTGGAATCAGCTTCTACAGTTTTATTTTCATTTCAGTAGATTTGCATGTGGACCACATGAAACTGTGGATCTATTATTTTCATTATATTCTGAGTTTGGCAAAGAACTAAATGACATGATCCCGCGGGTGTTGTTGGCTTTGGTTTATTTCTCTTATCCAGTCTTATGAGTAATGACTCAAAATTACCCTATTTGTAACACATATATCATAAGATGCATACAAATAATATGATGCTTAATGATTTCTGCATATGCATTGCTTTTGATGCTTCCTTTCACTGACTCCAGTAAATCTCTGTGTTCAGTCTAAGCATTCTGTATTATTACTATCTTTGAAGTAGTCATTGAGTGGCTTTAAGTGCTAATGGATGTGCATTGATACATTTATGCAGAAGGGCTGGGTCAGATATTGATTTGGAAGCTGCATGAAATCACTCAGTGCAGCTTGTTTACATTAAGAGTTCAGGTGAAAAAAACTGAACTACAGCTGATTTATATATATATATATATATATGTATATATATATATATATATATATATATATATATATATATATATATATATATATATATATATATATATATATATATATATATCATCTTTAACAATTTGTGAACATGATTAAATTAATTTTTTTTTATTTTCAAAATAAAAAAAAATGTTTGTTTTGCACGAGAGAATTCACTACTCCTTCTAATACCAATTTGAAGCGTTAACAAAATATACAAGCATGAGAATTAAAAGGACTCATGAAATAAGGGGGATTGTTAGATACTCCAATCAGTTCTCTGGGTTTATAAGGGGAAGGAAGTAAAAGTGGTACACTGGAAACTCCCATTCAGCTGCATGCTGCACACTCGACTCCATGTTTATCCCTCTCTCTGTAGTAATGCTTGCACAAACACTCTGAAAGTCTGAAATGGCCCAAAACGGCCAGCTTGACAGCATTTTTGGTGGCTTACAGAGAGGGAGAAAAGGAAGTAAAGCAACTAAAAGTGATTTAGTTTGCCGAGATCCCTTTCAGCCCCGATTGGCTGCAGCACCCTGCAAACCTGGGCTCAAGAGAGTAGCGCAAAGTGAAAACCAGTTATTTTGCTCCAATTTTACTGTGGCCAAAGTATTCCTACTTTTTAAACTTTTCCACATTTTGTGAAAATACGTGATGATGACATATATTGAATTATCTTTCTGCCTTTTGCTGCAAGCCTCTTTATAAATGCCAAGGGAACAGCTGTGATGGACCATACATCACAATGGTTTTGTTGACACATATGCAATTGTATTTTTTTTTTTTTTTTTTTTTTTAATTTAAAAGCATAATTAATACACCCTTTCCTGCTGTCATGGTCATAATAGTTTGACATTTCAGAGTTGGGTGTGATCCAGAAGACTGTATGATTTTTGGAAAAGCTTGAGTTTGGGAATGGCTGACGTGAAGAGCAGCTTTTCACTGGCGCTGGCACGGCGTGTAACATTGTTTTATGTAGCCACTAAAGCGAGGAGCCTGCTCAACCTCATTGTCATGGCAACCCGTGTTCACGTGGACACCCACCAGTCTGTGTAATCATGCAGTTTGTCTTGCACCGAGAATAGCTTGAGGGTGCGCACACCTGAAGCCAAAGCAAACACATCATGCACTGCACTGGGCACCTGAAAACTGCTGAGCATCGGCGGGACAGAATAGATGTACTTCAGGGTGCTGGGCTGCCAGGTTGCATTTTTCTTCAAAACCCTAAAAAGATTTGTGAAGTGATGAGAAGTTACTTTTCACTTTGATTAAAAGGGATTTTCCACAAGCTTGCCAAGGTTTAGTTACACGTCAGTTTTGACTCATGCACACAGTAATTGTTACCCCTCTTTAAAAAACAATGAAACCACAAGAAGCTCCCTCTGGAAACCCACACTGTCAGCAATCATTAAATCTCTGTCAAGGAGTGGCTAAAAAAAAATCACAGATTATAAGTTTCCACTGGATAAATCCTGGAAAAACAAATTATAACCATCATGAGCTACAGCATATTTTTGGAAAGACACATTACAGGTTTATATGTTATATATTTTACAGATTTCTTCCCTCCACACATGTTTTTTTTTCTTCCATATGCCTTAGCTAATTTGGAAAGAAAACCACACACCAGCAGGGCAGATGGCTTTTTTTTTTTTTTTTTGGCAATGTTGCTTTTACAGCCAACACATATAAGGAAGGGGGTTTTCAATGACTTCACTATGATTCAAAACATAGAATGACTTAAGTAAATGTACAAAAATGGATTCACCCTGTACTTGTATTCAAATGGAGAAATAAATGGTCCCACTTGTCCAAGAGTCCAAGGTTGAGTTTAAGCACACTTTCCTTGCTTGTTTCCATGACTGGCCCACAGTCCCTGTTCCTGCGGTGCCTGGTTTATGGTGCCGTCTCCAGTGAGAGAGCATTGTGTGTGTGTAATGTGTGTGTTGGCACAGCTTTAACACTTTCATCAAACCACTGGAAAGTATTGTGAAAAGACCGATGAAGAGGAGAAGGAGGAGGAAGAAGAGGAGGAAACACTTCAGTGGCTCAGACAAATGAAGACACTGGCTTAATGTCTTACTGCAGCTGCACAGAGAGAAAGAATTTCTTTACAGTAAAACCTGGCAGGGTGAATGAAATGAAAGAGGTTGGGTCGCCGAACTCCAAGTCAAGACGTGATACGTACTGCCACACTACTGCAAGCAAAAAAACCAGGAGATTAATGGGCCTTTTGTGTACATCTTTAGATCTTGAGTTCAGCTCACAAAAAATGAGAGCAAAAACAAAACTGTTCCATTTAATACTTTTGTTCAGTATAATTACAAATTTGAAAAGTATCAACATTCTTGAAAAAGCTATATTGCGTCCATGTCAGCATGAGAATATTACATGCATATTGTTCCCGTTTGCTCTACAGGCCCATCACTGATCATATCACACCCAAATCCAAGCCAAGCAGTCACAAAAACATTAACTGAAAAAAGTATTATCATGCTGAACTTTTAAAGGATTTTTTTTTTTTTTTTTTTTACATTTTGACAACTTATAATACGGTTGGTTGTAATTTCAGACTATGTAATCTTGACCAGACACCTTTCACTGTGTCTGCATCATTTACATGGGTCACTGCAAACTGGTATAATACGTAGCATTACTGTGAAGAGTGAGGAAAAAACAAGAAGACCTTCTTAAAACCTTTTGTTATATCTGTTCTTAACTGAACTTCAAAATGCAGCTGTGCTCAAGAGAGCAGCTGGCATTTACCCCATTCTCTCACAAACACCCACACACCAAGTAACACACACACATTTCCTTGGCAGCAGTGATGACATCTATTGAAGAGCAGGTTTTATTATTAGATTTCATTTGCTGAGAGCAGACTGCTTATGTAAGCCAGCAGACAGGCTTTGAGAAATATTGCTTTTTTTCTCTCTGATTGTGTTAGGTCCTCCACGCAACTCTCACAGATCAACCAATAAAGCTTTCGGCATGCAACATCCACCCAGCCAACAAGACATGTTTACTGATCGTCACTCGTGAACAAACAGACTGTTGGTCTAACGGCTTGTACACAAAAAGCTGAGGCCAGGAGGCAAAAGGAAATTCAAAAGGATTATCATATCAACAGTGCAGTCATTTCATCAGGGGAAATACAGGCATATGTAGGTAAGGTTCACACCAATCAGGCACAACATCAGCTTCGAAGAAAAACTAACACAGGGTTACCTTAACTGTCCGAACAAAAAGAGAATATTCAGCCATATTCAGGAATTCTTTACTACCAATCACAACTATTACCTGATGCACAGAGTAGCGGTATTGTGATTAAGTAAATATACAATATTGCAGAAGGCTTGCACTGAATTTAAAAGCTTCACAAGATCACAAATGCTAACAGTGGTACATTGCTTCAATAGACAAAACCTCAACTAATCTCAGTGCTTTGTCTTTTTGTCATTTCTATCAGTTGATCAGGAATACTTTTGAACATTAAACTTTATAATAATAATAATTATGTGTTCATTGCATATGCTTGTGTTTTTTTTTTTAATATTTTGCCTATTAATGTAATTCAAACCAATGAATGGGTTTAGTCATACTGACCATAAATAAGGTTCTATACAAATTTATGTAAGATTTCAATGTGAGGCTGATAAACAGATTTGGTTTCATATATCTCTAGGGCCTTTAATGCAGAACATTTGGCTTTATCAGTGCTGTTGATAATTTTTCAGTCTGGGTAAACTACACGAATGTTATTATCACATTAAGGTCTTAATTTGTAACAGGAGTAAACAATTATTAAATACGAAGCTGTAAAAAAATGCAAAAACAAACAAATATAAAAGATGTGAATTGTAATTTCAGCTAACCCATTGAATGCTCAGTGCTCAATGACTTCTAATATGTTTGCAACTGAACTTCAAAGCATTTTTTTAAAACAGCTCAAATCAAGTTACATTAAAAGTTAATTCTGAATTCCCATTGGTTCCTTTGATAAAGTCATTTTTTGAATAACCACATTTTGAAATAGTCTTTCATCTCTCTGGCAAAATGTCTCAATGTGCTTTATTTTTGCAGATAAAATATAATGAAATAAAATAAAATAAAATAAAAGAAAGTAATCAGGGACTGCTCGTAACATCCTGAGAATCAGTATGACACACAGGATTTTAAAACTGATTTTCCTATGTTTGTGTGAGGCAACCCAGTTTGGCTAACAATGGTCAAAGTCCTGTAATGTGCATCCATCTTAGTACTGACATCAATATTTAATAGAAAGATAGTGCAGTCACAGGAGAGACAAACAGAACCAAAGCATTATTGTCTTTCAAACCCACCAAAGAACAAATGGTCTTTCTCTAGCTTTCAGTGGGCTTGGACACTCCAGGGGGAGGGTTCAGTAGTGGATTTGGTCCCCTCAATATCCTCTTTATTCTTCTTACAAAAAAGTCACATCTTCTTGAGACTGCACCCAACGCCAGTGAGCGTCATATTCCAGATGCATTTTTCCATTCATTTTGCATGTCTCCAAGTCAATCTTGCCATTTTTGTACGGTTGGAGTTTGGGGCTCTGGCCGAGTTTGGGGTGGGTCGGGCTGCCTGTTTGTGTGGTCGGTTTCTCCCGGACCCCATTAGCCTTAATGGCTTCTGCCAGGATATTGTCGTTAAAAACGGGGCTTCCCTTGGCCGTCTCCGGAGCCTTGGTCCAGATGGGAATTTCTTGCTTTGGGGCCACTGACTTGGCTTGGGGAGAGCCAAAAGGAGCTACCAGTTTCCCAGTTCCAGTTGCCCAAGGCCCACAGACAACACTACTAACCCCTTTGCCAGGTCCACCTCTAACATCTGCTCCATTTGCAAGCCTGGTACCATTCTCATTAATCCCAGCCCGATTCCCAGTCTCAGCCCCAGCGATTGAACCAGATTTCACCCCTGCTCCTGCCACAGTTGCTGATGCAGTGTTTGCAGCCCCGGGTCCACTTGTTGTCCGGCCCCCAGCAGTGGCTTCTGATGCCAGCGGAGTGGTGGAGCAGATCACTGACTCCGAGCTGGAGGGGCAGTACTCGTCCATGTCATCCGCCAGGGTGTCCAGGTAGCTGCCGATAGAAATGTTGTCTAGCTTGTCATTGGGGTCCTGCAGGCTGCTCCACGAGCCTCTCCATGAAGTGTCAGGACCCTCGCCCAGACTGTACTGGCTGCTGGTCAGGCTGCTGCAACGGCTTGTTAGTGTGCTGCGCTCCTCCAGCAGCCATTTCACAGCCTCGATCCCCTCGTGGACTGTCAGCAACTGCTGCAGGATTTTTACATCCACTGAGCGTAAATGAGCCTGTGGACACAAAAAAAGATGTTCTCAGTTTAACAGGAAGATGGATGGCACAGCTCTTTTCTCTGTGGTACTGATTTGGGAGTGTGCAAAGTGCAATGAAAAAAAAGCAGTATATTGCAAGTGTTTATTTCATACTATGAAGATGTTTTCAGAAGTTGACAGGAAACCCTATCAAAATGCAAATTGTCACAATCAGAAAAAAACAGCTGTTGATAATGTGATGTTGTGCCTGTCAGGAGCACACAGCTAACTGATGAACAAGAGGAAAAAATGGCTGCGCTCGGGGGAAATTCCTCTCCAGAATACATTTGCAGGGGTCTTCAGTGACGGTGAGAAGGTGAAATATGGCACCAACAGTCACAATTGTGACATGCACTAGTTTCTGCAGAGCACAGAGAATTCCTCTTTCTCATATCTAAAGCTTGTGGTTCCTCTGCATTACACAGCAGAAAGCTTCATGGTGAATGAAGAAAAGAAAACTTGGGAGTCAGGGGCCTGTCTTTTTACAACATACATAGTTCTTTAGCCTTTTCTTTTTTTTTGTAGAAAAAAGATAATTAAAAAGGAAGTATGTCAAAATGGTGATATATGATGTGAACTTGTTATATTAGATTTTATGAAAATACAATTCTTGATCAAAGCCACAAATTAACAACAAGACAGGCAGTTTTATTAACCACCAGCTGCACAAAGTAACAACAACAACAACAACAACAACAACAACATGTAAATTCTCCAGAAAATTGTCATTAAAAAATGTGCATTTGAAGAGTTAAATTTGCGTGATTGTGTGTGCTAAATGCAAAATGTGTGCTAATTAAGGATCCATTATTTGTGTATCGGTAATTGTTTATCGGTAGATTGCACACATCACCAACAAGTGTTGGACACCTCTTCTTCAACTTTTTTCGCTATGTTGTGTATATCTACAAAGTTAAGAATGCAGGGAAGGGTGGGGCCGTGAGAGTGGGAGTGGCTGCATGTACGACAGAAATGCACAGAAACTTTTCAAACTATTTTAATGCAAAAAGCCAAACTGATATCAGTGATGTTGTCTTTATCAACTGCAAATTTTAGGAAAATATCGATATACCATAAATTTTGATATAATATTACTCAGCCCTATATCAAACATCCTAAAACTGGCTGGCTGGGTTTTTTGCAATTTGCTCCTGCTCAGGCATCAGTGGGTGGGGCGGGACCTCAGCTTCCAGGATGGCGGAGGGGAGATTGGGGAGCTGTGTGTCCGGGATAGATGAACACCCTACTGCTGTGGTAAATTACTTTTGCAGTATAAACATGAACACAAGTTGCAACTACTGTGCTATTTTTACTTGCCATGCCTCTATTCCAGTCACAAACGGTTTAGCATGGAGCAAAAATTTTACTATTATAAACTGTGGACTATATAAAGGTAAATATTTCAGATTTAAATCTCAAGAAGAGTCATGCCTATTTTCTTAAAACCATTAACTAGAATGTTATTACAATAAAAACAATAAACAATGCTTCATTGATCAGCAAAGTGTGTGCAATGTTAAGGTCGGAGGGGTTTATGTACGTGTGTCATCACAACACAAGAAGAGGATTAAAAATTTCACACGCTCATTCAGAATAGAAACCTTATGTACATTTACTGGTAAATCTGTTTACTATCGTGAGGAGTGATATAAATAAGAAGACAAGATCAGCAGCCGCAGCTCTTCGTCTTGGAGGCTTTTAAACTTGCTGGCATCCTGGCACACAGACATTTGGTGGGGTTCAGGCTTGAGGTTTTTGGCTGGCAGAGAGAGTGGCTAATGAGCAGGGCAATAAAAGTACCTCCATGCATGTCAGCGCTGAGGTGGCATAAAGCTTAGGAAGCTTCACGCTCCACCAGTCTGTGAACACTCCGCCCGTCTGAGAGTATAGACCAACTAAATTCATTACTGCTGTCACACCTTAATGTTTTACTCATTAGTCTGTGGTGAAGCAGCAAGATAATCATGTGGTCTGTGATTCTGTAACCCGAGAAACCAAAATTATACAGATAAAGTAAGAAACCACTCAAAAAGTAGACTAAAGCAATTTTAGGTCTTCTGAACTCTCTAGTGGACTCTTAATCATCTATGAATCAACTGTATTATCACTACAACATGAAAACAGTGTTTCATTTTGCAAAGAGTGTAGAAGGCCTTCATGACTTCCTTGGGTCGACCCTGGAATCCATCCAGTTGGACATTTGTGCTAAGCCTGTTTTCATGTGGGAATGTCTTTCTTTCTCATTTTTAATATTTCTGTACTTATTAGGGCCTTTCTTTGTGTGATATAGTCATACTTGTGTATAACTCAGCCAAAGCCATCGATACACAGCCTCACAAATTCCAGTTTGTCTGCTCGGGCATAAAGCAAAGCACCATCTGGCTGATCCATAGGACTCCTGGAAAGCTCATTTTCCTGGATTGTATGTCTGGTAACATGGTTTGTGTATGTGTGCTCTCCACAAATATCAGCATGATTATTTATAATAAATCTGCATATAAATCACAGAATTTAGGATGCTACTAAGTAAATTTCTCAAAAAAATCCCCAAGCTGCCATTGGGACTACAATGTGAATGGGGGAAAAATAACACTCATCAATTAATTTAACTGGAGTAAATATTAACCATCAAAAGTTTTAAATTCTTCTCCAGTGAGGATCTGTTTTCTTTGATCACTTTTAGAACCTTTTCAACAATATATGTATACAGCTGCAGTTTTTCAAACTTCTTCATGAATGAAATCATTTGGGCTTGTCATTTCTAACACTGCAGCCTCAAAGTGAAAATCCCAGCGCAACTGATTTTGGGCATTTGAATAGAGTTTATATGTTCTCATTTTCTTTGGTCCTGGAGACTTGAGTGTTCCAGAGGAAAACGTATGAAAATATGCAGTTGAAGTCTGCAGTCTAGGACCGATACAATGAGCTCACCCTTATGTTAGCATGGAAATTTTAACAGTGCAAAGAAACTAAATTGATACACACTTCAGAAGGCAGACAAAAAACAGATGAGTAAATGAAAATAATCCATTACACTCAGGAAAAAAAAGTAGAACAAAAACAAAAAGGTTAAAGTGAAAACAAAACAATGTGGAACTTGGAAAAGCTATTGAAAAGTCAATCCACATCTTCTGGATGGACTGACAGATTCCAGCAGACACCAGTAACTCACTGACCACCACTAGATGAGCACAGTGATTTATCTCAAGGTAATAAAGGAATACTTATCCACAGAAATATATAACAAACAAAGGGAACATACTATTTGGGTTGATAGGAAATATCCATGTGCAGGTTTTCTCCGGGTAACCTGCGACACTGTGATGAAACTCTAAATCGCCCTTTGGTATTATGAATGTGATTGTGACCCGGTTTGCTCTCTGATGGAGTGATGCTCCATCTAGGCTGTACCTTACGGTTCACTCTTTGTGAACTGGGAGAAGATCCAGCACACCACATCCCAAAGTTAGAGTTATATTGAATAGGAGGGTGATGGATGAACAACTTAGAGACACTTGAGAACTTACTATCTATTCGGTAAATTAAAAAACCACTGTTGTAGTCCCCACATACAAAAAAATCCCCAAAAAACAAAAAACATTAGGCGCTGAGGATCACAAAACCCTCTAGAGACCTGGGCTGACAGCAGCGGCAGTGCTTGAGTGATCTCCCCCGCATGAAAGATTTCAGCTGTCGGTGTGTTTTCTTCTCAGACTTGGACAAACCTACGTCTATCCACTTTAAAGCCGAGGATAAGACCGTGCTGACGGAAGTAAAAAGCAGCTTTGCATCCAGTGATTACATATTGATAGCTGGAAAGCTCAGTAGAATGGACTGTTTGACTGTAGTTTTTCTTAGACACATTGTGAAGGGTAAGGAATTTTGATCCAGGGTTTTGTATTTGTATTTTGTCTTTCTATACACAGTGTGAAGGACCTGTGAAAAGCAGATAAACCATACAAAAGTTTACTCAATCACATTTACATTGATTGTATCTGTGTTCACCCATTGCACGTGGGTAAGCACAGATAACTTGTCTTCTTTTGTGTTGTTTTTTGTTTCTGAGTTAAAAATAGTCTACATTCAGGACACATTTCTACACGTTGTTAAAGACTGTGCTGTGCACACCAAAAAAGTAGTTTTGAGAGAAAAGGGGATCTGTCAGACAACAAACGAAAGAAAACAGAGTTCTGAAAGTAGATCGCTGAAATCAGAAGAGTACACCATCACTAACACTTTCCTTGATGCCATAGATGAGAATCATTCTTTTCCTTATCAAGTATTTAGTAGCTACGATAGATGTTTAGGCTTTTGAGAGGGGTTTTTGTTTTTCACGGATATGTGACATTGATGTCTCGAATGCATCAAAACACAAACATTCCCTGATGATACTCTAAATTTTGTCACCATATCCACAGTGGAGTGGCATCTGTAGTGCAGAACCATGTGGTTTCACCATGTGGTGAAAACAGCTTCCCAGTGTCAGTCAGACGTCTGAGAGCTGAATCACTGCCAGCTGAGAGGTGTATATTATATCACACACCAGCAAAAGCAAAAAAAAAAATACAGTCCACTGCCACCCCACCCCACCTCCACGCAGGCAATAACCCTAAATTGACTGTGACATCTGTGAGCAGATAGCCAAGCAGGCAGGCTGACACAGAAAGGTAAGATTCAACAGACTTGACTTTAATTTTGCTCAGCTGGGCATTCAATAACTGACGTTGCGCTGACATTCATCTGCTTAGGGGTGGACGGGGGGGTCCAGACGAGAAGATTTTTCAAAGTTGACAGCCGTTTAGTTTGATGATCTATTTGCGCTTGAAGCCAATAGCAAACATGTGTTGGGATATGCAGAAAACTGTCAGTGGAAACATGTAATGTTAAACAAATGCAACATGGCATTCTGTTCAGCATGGTGGTGACACTTTGATAACTTCCCTAAACACACACACACACACACACACACACACACACACACACACACACACACACACACACACACACACATAAACACACAGCTGAAAAGTCACACTGAATACCCATCCTTGATCTTACAGTTGACGGATGCTACAGGCCATCATCATTAATCTGTGTGGTTATGGATCCAGAGTAACAGATTAATGAGGAACACAAACCCAGGAATATCAAGAATAACAAGAATCCAATATTAAACAGCTATTTAAGACCTTCCTTGCTAAATCAGGTTCACGGGTTTGTCAGCCTAACAGAAAGCGATGGGAAAGTCCATGAACTCAGCCTGACTGAGTGCACGGCTGTGTGCACACACAAGCTTTTCCGTCTCTAGGCACTCTGCACATGCATTACTGCACATCTTACTAAGCAGATTTTTGTTGAAAATGCAATCCTGACATTTCTTCAGCACTTTCATTACAGCACAACACTCTCACAGATGAATGAAGCAAACCCACACATGCACAGGGCAGAGCAACTGCACTTTGCAAAAAGTTTCACTCCTGTCTAGTTAGGCTCAACAAATTACAACAAACACATTTTTAACAACATCCAGATGGTGTCTGAATACAACGTTAACAAAACATGCACTAGATAAGACTTTAGCATAAATGTGTGATACTTCTCTGAAAGTGAAAAACAAATTATCCCACTTTCACGACACCCCTTATGACATTTTTTTTGTTGTTTTTTTTGTTGGTGAAGTGGGAGTGAAATCCACGACATGAACCTGCAGCCCATCAGCCTGCCACCTATTGATCTGTCCACTACTTCTACAACATCAAACATAATGTTGCCCGAGACTGGAGTCACTCCCAGCTGATTATGGCTGTAAGTATGGTCCACTGTGGACACATCAATTGTCCCTCACAGGGCAAACAAAGGGACAAACACTAACATACACTCACCTCAAAGGGCAAACAAAGAGACAAACACTCACATGCACTCACCTCAACAACTAGTGGCAGCTTAGAGTTACCAATTAACCCAAATTATAGGTTTGTGGACTCTAGGAAGGAGCCAGAATACACAGGTACTGTAGACTGCTGCATTACAGCAACACCCCTTAGCTATTGATGGGAAGGTGGGATTCTATATAACTAAGAACAGATTGGATTAATGATACTCAAAATAAAGTTTATGAAGTTTGAGGAGTTGTGTAAGTAGAGTGTTAAGCTTCTGACAAAGGAAGAGTGAATTCACCTCTGTGGACTACAAGGACTATATAGGAAAATATATTGCAGTCTCTAACATGAAGAGAGGCAGCTTGATTTATTCAACAAAAGACAAGCAAAGCTCCTGCATTTCTTCACACACACACACACACACACACACACACACACACACACACACACACACACACACACACACACACACACACCCACCACCACCAGACCTCCCCCATGTCCTCGTACTTTACGTCACTTCATACTCATATCAAACACAACTGTTAGAGCTCAGAAAAAGTTTAACTTCAGGCTCCAAGAGTTGTGCCCTGCTATGTTTTGTCAACTGGACTGGAAATTTGACTCCCCTGAAAATGTCACAGTGTAGCATAATGTAGCATAATGTAGCAACATGGTTTTAAATAGTCATTATTCCGAAAGTTGAACACACTGTTTTCCTTTTCATCTGTGACAAACTGAAGTTATTTGCTACATTTTTTTTCCATTTTCAGTCACAAAAATAAAACTACTACCTTTTCATTTGGATGATGAACAGTATGATGATAATTCACAACTCCAACTACAGCTCTTCAGGGTCACTAGTCCAATTCAAGGCAGACAGAGAGACAGATAGACAAAATAATGATAGTTTTTTTTATTTATTTACATTTCTGTGTTCAATTTATTTTCAATTCTGATAAATGGAACCCCTTTATTTGTGTTTTCATTTTAGTTTTAACTCTTTAACTTTTCTCTCATTGGCTTAATTTCCTGTTTGTTCTTTAAATGGTGTCGGTATTGTTATTGTTATTGTATCTATGTCAAAAATAACTTTCATTGATTGTCAGTTACATTTTAATGCACTTGTTATGTTGTACTTATTGTTCTCCTGTTCTGTTTAGAGGTATTATAGTTTACTCAATCACTAATCAAGCACAATACATTTCTATCACTTTAATAAAAGATGCTTCACAATTAATTATGAACTGTTTGATTAATTAGAAAAACAATCAAACATAAAAGATGAGAGAAGAATACCATACTGTTCACTGTACTGGGTAGAGTTACAATTGACATTAAGAAAACATTACAGTTATTAAAATATCTTAGCAGTGTACTCACATTTTTTATTTAAAACATAAGGAAATGCAAACATTACATAGAGGGTGTAAATGTCTAAATATCTGACTATAGAAAAATAACAATTATTTGAGATCCAAATACATAATAAACCAGATATGTCTGGAGAAACTTTGACGAGCTTCCAAAATTAAGTATTTTCTCATTTTGCAAGAATTCTGGCATTTCAAAGTGCACTCCAGTGGGAGGTCTGAATGTTCAGCAGGGGCAGGAAGGAAGTCCTCTTGTGAAGTTGAGCATGCTCATTTAATCATCACTGTCAACAGATGCACCATGGAGTTTCACTGTGCATTAACTGAACTCATTCATTCAAAACCAAGTATTTCAATCATTCATCTTCTCACTGTGGATGTGTTCAAGCCTGTGCACACCTTTCTGTTTTCCCTGACTGTTGGTAAACAATTTGCTGACAGGTGTAGTAGTGCTGTGCAGTGGAGCAGAGGGTCTACATGCCATGTCTCATATTGCTGCATCACTTTCACAGCTGTGTGTGTGTGTGTGTGTGTGTGTGTGTGTGTGTGTGTGATCCTTCCAGGAAAAAAAAAACAGCATGCCAGACTCCAGCACACACTGCACTCTTACCATCTCCAGCCTGAGTTTCCTTATCTTTTCATCTAAACTCTTCCTGCCGGTCTCTTTGATGGTCTCGTGCGCGTTGGGCAGCTTGGCGTCTCCGCGGAGAGAGGACGCCTCTTCCCGCATCCACCTGAGCAAACCCTCTGGAGTCTTTCGCCCGATTTTTATCTCTATGTCTTTAAGATCCGGGATGGACTCGCTGGAGGTGCCTTCGTCCATCATGTTGGTTTATTCCCACCACGAAGGACAAGACAAAAAAAGAACTACGTCCTTGTGGTTGTTTTGATGCTGTTGCGTGTCGAGCTGTGAGAGTCACTTCCGACGAGGTTGAATAACATCCTATGCGACTCCTGCGGAGTTGGACTGCGCCAAGAGAGGGAAACAGTTAACACTGCCTGTTTATACCAGGAGAGAAATCCTCCGTTAACCTGCAGGCTGCTCCATCTATCTCACCCCCTGACAAGTCAAGTGAAACCCCTAGAAAGGGGCGACCGCCAAGCGGAGGCTGAGAAGCTGTATTCCAGACTGTTGCTCCTGGTCCCGGCGAGCTGGCTCCTCTGAGGGGGGGTCCGGAGTCCTGTGGATGGACCCGGAGGCTGGAGCACACTGCGCAGATTCCACCTGCATGATGACAGCGACCAGCAGCCGCAGAAGAGGAGAGGACACCCCCACCCTCCCCTCCCACACCGTCAAGTCTCACGGAGAAACACGGAGCTGCATCCGGCGGGCCTTTCAGTATAAAAGCTGCGCGACCGCTCAGGTAGACATGGGTGGTACAAACTATCAAAACAAAACGGGAACATACAGTAAGTTAGTTAGTATTATTGTGTTTAATTCATGATTATTTTATCACATTGTTTTATAGGCATTCATTTATTTATTTGATTTTTCATCCGTTGTTGTTCTGTCAGATTCGTTATTACTACGCCTGAATTAAAGATTGTCTTACTTTTTAACCCTTTTCAGACATGTTACATTAGATATATGTGTAATAATTATATTTCTATGTATATAAGTATAGCAAATATGTTTTTTAAAAGTCAAATTAGTTAATTTTCAAATTATTTGAGATTGAGATTTTTTTTTAGATTTTGAAAGTTTATTTTATGCATTGAACATGAAAACAAAAACAATAGCATGCAATGATTAATTTATTCAATAAGGAGCGGGAAGAAGCTCAATATTTATTAATCTTTTATTTAATCTTTTTCCTTCCACAATTGCTCGAGGGGTTTACGGTTAGAATAAGAATAAGAATAAGAATAAGAATAAGAATAAGAATAAGAACATCCAAGTATTTTGTTAAAACATTATCTTTGGTTTTTGTTTTGTAACTGTTGCATGCTTGGGCGCTTGCATGCTTGATTTCTTAACCCAAACTGTTCCAGTGTTTCACTCCACATAATGAAATGCAGAATCTTTTTTCTGTTTGTATGGTATTTGTTCATTTTGAAATTGTTTCCCCTTCTTAGCTGATACCCCCTTTTTCGATTTGAAAGCAATCCCTGCGTAATTTGTGACAAATCGTAGTTTTTAGCTTTGCACATTTGTATGGTTTGGAATCCCACTATATCTGTAAATATTCGTAATTTTCCCTGATAGAAGAGGGTGTGAGCACGATCCCAATAACCAAGATTGTGAATAACCCTTATTGCTCTTTAAAAAAAAAAAAAAAGTATATATATATATATATATATATATATATATATATATATATATATATATATATATATATATATATATATATATACACACACACACACATACATACATGCATACATACATATATATATATATATATATATATATATATATATATTATTGAACATTTTGACTTCCTGTAGTTTTTTTCCCCAGATTCTACACTTTAACTGAAACATGACAAGACAATGGAACAGTGTAGTGATTTATGAAAAGCTTCGTGAGATTTTGCTTTGTGTCTGTTTGACATGTGATTTCAAGTTAATTTCTTCATTGATAAAACTTATATCATATCAACAAATTCTGAAAGCACTTTTTACAGACAAAAACACAACTAGTCAACATATGTGAAATGTGAAGGTGAAAATGAAAAACTCCTGGAAGAAATGTATTTTAATAAAGTTCAAAACAGTCTATCAGATTGCATTGAAGTATCAGAAAATAATTTATCCAAAGTATTGTAAAAGCAGAATTACTGAAACCAAAGTTGTAGTCTACCTTTATTAGATTCTGGAAGGCATCACTGAGAAGCTGTTCGGATGAGAAATAGCTTCAGCAGAGTAAAACATGAAGACTTTGTTCACTTTTACACAACAGATGTCTGCCTCTTTAAAGACTACCACATTATACAGAAAGATTTTCCCATAATAGGCCAGGACGTTCTCGTGTAGAACTGCGGCTGAGATAATACTCCAAGGTGAAGTTTGTGTTTAAGCAACTGTTGAACCACAGAAAGTGGTTCAGCCTTGGGATAAAAGGGATTAGATACTATTCTCACTGTAAAAAGACTTGGTCCATTACACGATTAAATGAGATACAAAATGAGCATGACTGTGTTTCCTTAATTCTGTAAGACATAAAACAGATCTATATCAGGACATCGTTCTTGCACAAATCTAACAAAAGAACGAAAAAAAAAACCCCAAAATAAGGCACATCTTTCAAACAATCTGTTCTGTGTTATTTTCTGCATCGCTCACTAAGAGACACAATATTGGCACATTCATCTGTGTGATCAGCACCAGGAAAAACCTCCGAAGAGCTGAAGAGAGAATTTTTACCGTGAATACTTACTCAGACTGCCAACACAGAGCTGACAAACAGTGGAAATTCTGTCCTCATCAAAACCAATGAAGTGACTGGCAGTCACTGGGGTTTCTCGAAAAGGTCTGTCTCAGAGGAATACAAGAATTATGGAGTCTAAGCAAAGGAGGGGGGATGAAAATGAGTCTCAGTAACAAGATGATTTCATGTATGGAAATGGATTAAAGCAGTCTCTTTTCTTTCTGATATGGTATGAACATAAGCTTGAAAAGCAGACTACAGCTTCTTTTCTTTATTTTGTGTTACAGAACATTGGATACAGGTTAAATTGTAATTCCACGCACCCTTAATGCTTTGAAAAGTGGATATCCACAGATAAGAGTGTAGCAAAAGCTGGAGAGAGCTCAGCTGGGAAGATCTGGATGGAAAGGTATGAACTCTGGATTAATGGGGCTTTCCTGTGATCCGAAGATCTTTTGTATTCAGTGTCACATCTCATGAGGGGCACCAAGTTTCCCAGCTACACTCCTGTCAGCATAAACATTACGTCTCTCCAGAGAAGACTTTAGAGAACTTTGATGCTTGATTGCAGCTCAGTCTTTGTTCTCATTAAACTGCACCGAAGTAATGTGGAAAAAAATCCTCACATGATGATGTGCATGAGAAAGTGGGCTACTGTTTCGTCGTGTTGCTCTGTGCATGATTTTCTTTCACTCAGCTACATTAAACATTCTGACATATGTGACTATGTGATGTAGGTTGAACTACAGTATAAGTTGAACTTAAACTTGTCATTACAAATCTAAAATGTACTATTTGAGAATGTGACATGAGGTTTTAACAGTAGGAAGAAAAGTCAATGAAAAAGCATTGTCTACATTCATGACATTGTTTCAAAAGCTGGATGCTAATGAAGTCCTCAGCAAATCATGGAATTACAAAAATATGACAACAAGTGACAGTAACCTTACCACTGCAGCTGTTTAACAATGCTTTTTCCCCCTGAAGAGAGCAGGTTATTTATTCAAAACAAAATCCAGCCTAAATAAAAAAAATGTCTTGCATGTTATCAACAAGAGGAAGCTCAGCAAAATGCTGTGCTTAGTGCTTTATCCACAGTCTTTGATTTACCAGCTCCCATATACTGTTCATCCATAATTAATCATTTGTGTTGTTAGATTAGCAAATTTCACTGCGCAAATGTAGACGAGGTTTCATGTTTATTGTTTCTATGTCAGTGACAATAAGTGTCAAAACAGAAATGAAGAAAAACACCAAAACAACTATGTAGGTTAGCAAGGGGTTAGCTTGAAAGAAAAGGAAGACGCATCCCTATGAGGGACACATGTCGTAATCCCACGTTAAATGGGAGTAAGCTGTGAAAGGATTATTGGGCATCAATATCACTCCTATAATACCTTTGTTTTTGCTCTTAGCTGCTGGATTTTTTTTTAAGTGTTTTAGAAATTGAATAATTTTAGAGAAAATGGGGTTATATATCTCCCTTTGGCTTTAAGAGCATCTGTAACCATTATGTTGCCATGCAATCAGCCTTGTATCCATGATGACCGCCATGGCAACGGCTGTTGAGTGCAAAAGATTTTCAGATTTCTACCCACCCACATGGTACAAATAGACAAGAGCTGCCCACTGAGGCAGATTTTGAAATACCACATCCACATTACGCAACACATTCAGACAGTTTGAGGTAGAGTCGGCACCGCTATGTAAACCTGATGGAGGTGTTTGTGTATGCATTTGCATGTTGTATTTATACATGTATGGCTTCGCGTTGAGTGATTCAGTTTCCAGTTGACACAAACTGTAAAATGTGCCAGGAAAACTCATCCCATTGTCAAGATATATCAATATCTTTGTTTAACCAAGGGAACAGTGTTTTCTTTCAGAGACTGAACCCTCTGAGGAGGAATAAAATCCATGATGACACCATCCGTCAATTTTCTACTCCGCCTTCATATGATTTATTGTCATAGGGGCCACATTACTTCTGAACTGTGAGAGCAATGCGGCCCCAATGACTTTTTGGCTTATTCCCATTGTGGGAGGGAGCCAAAGTACCAACCGAAACAAATGCACAGTCAGAACTGGCAAATTTAGCACAAAATGTTTCCAAGCCCACAACGGACATCAGGATGTCACCAAATAATCAAATATTCCTTAAACAGTCAAAAGTCAACCAAGTAAGTCTGTGCAAATTAATATATGAATTTGCAGAACTACATACATGTAATTTGTAGCACTTTGTAATCAATAAAAGCTATCCCTGTGTTTTTAAAACATTTGGAATTTCCAGTGTGTCTTTTGTGAAAACATCTGAAATGCAAATGTGAGCACATCTTCCTTATTCCTTATTGATGTTCATCTACTTGCACCACTTACTGCAGAAACCTGATAATGAGAATTTCAATAGAATCTGGCGTTTTGAATAGGAAAAAAACTGAAGTCGGCATTTTACACTCAGAAGAACCTACAGTTCTCAAATCAGATGAGAGAGTTTATTTTGTCTCTTTAGTTTCTTTAAAGGGACTTAAGGCAAGATTTGTGAAAAACTACACATGCATTTCCAGTTTATTCAATGCTAATGGGTCGTGAAGCATTAAAAACCTAAAATAACAGGACAATCCGCGTATCTGTCTGTTGCCTTATACAGGCTGTGTGCCACAGAATTTGTTGCTGTTCGGGGTCCGAATTTCCCGCGCGCGCAATCGTGGGGATGTGACGAAAATTGACACTGTATGCGCGTTGCCGAACAGGAAGAACATGGCCGCCGTGGACACGGACTCAAACACTGCTCGGATCAGGGGCGGGCAGTGTTGCCAACTTGGTGACTTTCTCGCTAAATCTGGCAACTTTCCAAAGCCTCTTGGCGACTTTTTTTTGTCAAAAGCGACTAGCGACAAATCTAGCGACTTTTTCTGGTGCTCTGGAGACGTGACAGGACATCTCCGCTGTCCTCAACAAGCAGCGGGTGCTGCTGTGAGCCCCTACCCCATCCCAAAACACTCACAGGCGGCCAGTCTCATGCAGCGCTCCCTGCTACAGTCAGAGCAGAGAGGAGACCCACATCACTCCGTCCACACGTCAAATGAATCACGCGTGCGCAAATACGCCGCTGCTCACTTGCTGACAAACCAAGAATCAACAGAAGAAAGTTCATCTGTAGTTCTATTATATATTTGCTCCCGTCTGTGAATCGAAGCACGAGCACCCCCCCTCCCACTCCCCTATACAATCGGATAACTGCATCCACTCAAAGCCCACAAAAAAACACCACGAAGAAGAAATAAAGGACTTTATCAGCGTTATCTCGTGAGTCAAAAAAAAAAATAAAAAAAGACCGAAGCCGCAGGCACCCCAATAACTATTGGATATACGTTTGATTCATGGAGGGAACTTCAGCTGCATTTGGGAGTGAAAACGGATGCTGACAAAAATCACATAATATGCGCTGTGGTCTTGCAGTAAACCGCGACGTAGTAAACAGCATGAGCATCCCTGGTGCAGTCCTGTGAAGACGGACATTCTGTAAAATGTTTGTGCGCGCTCCCGTGCCGCCTTGGCTGGTGGCTGCAGTTACCCACAGCACCTATCGCGGCAGCACTAAGATAAATTTTGTAAAGTTGCCTTAAGTCCCTTTAAGTTTTAGTTTTAAACATATATTCATGTGATTAAATTTATTTGCGGACCACATCCTTCTGACTTTTTGGGTTTTAAGCAGGAGGTGTCAGAAAAGTTACCACAGGGATAACTGGCTTGTGGCAGCCACGTCGCTTTTTGATCCTTCGATGTCGGCTCTTCCTATCATTGTGAAGCAGAATTCACCAAGAGTTGGATTGTTCACCCACTAATAGGGAACGTGAGCTGGGTTTAGACCGTCGTGAGACAGGTTAGTTTTACCCTACTGATAATGTGTTGTTGCAATAGTAATCCTGCTCTGGGATTAATAGGAAGGGTCCCATGTACAGAGGTTATATGCCTGGCTTTTTTTGTTTGGTTTCTTCTGTCTTTATGTTTGTTTGTTTTTTTCTCGTTAATGCATTTTCCTTTACGGGTTCTCTTTCTTCTTATCTCTGATGTCTTGTGACTCTGCCCTTGTGCACTCCTTCTTCCTCCATTAACCTTGATCATTATCTTGTGTGTCTAATCAAACTCTGGCCCCAGTGTATGAATTTAGGCTTTGTAGTCTGTCCTTGTGTGTTGTTGGCCCAAGTGTTCAGTTTCTTCATCTCCTTCCTTCTTATCTTGTCTTTTGCTTCAAATTTTTCCCTGTGAATGCACTGTAATAAAAACATTGTTGATTTATGTGATTCGTAGCTTGGTTCCTCGCTCAATGTTACATTATCAACATAGTTATTTTGGAGGAGTGAACATCTATTTAAATAATATGCCCATGTTTGGTAACCCATATGAGCTTCTCAGGATCAATGAATTAGACACAGCATTTACCACTATTGTCACTTCGGTTTGCCACAATACAAGTTTGCCCTCCGGATGAGTTTTGGTGTGTATGCGGAAGTTTTCAAAAAGAAAAATGTGCTTGCGAGTTATGCTATTTTCTGTTGGCAGTATGAAGGCATGCAAAATGAAAAGGAAGAGTAGTGTAGGTTTGCTTGCAGAGAACTATGAAGGCATTTCATTCCTCTTCTGGTTAATCACGCATGCTGCTTTTTAAAAGTGAATGTCCAAGTATTGTTGATTAAATTAAATATCTTATGTAGAGATATCTGCTTACCAATTTTGCAGGTGACATGAATGCAAAAGATTTTACAGCAGTCAATATTTCCCAATGTTTCACTCTGATCTTGATGGGTGACATTCTTGTGCAGGTCACAATCATGATAGAGAAAGGGGAAGGTAAAGCAGTGAAAACTTCATTTAAAATGAGACTTTTGAAAACATATTCACCAAGCACAACACATAAATATCTTCGTCCTGTCAGAATGGACTGCAAGGAATGTAAACCAGCTCTCTCTCTTTTTTTTTTTTTCTTGGGCCAAATCATTAAATATAGCCATGTAAGCTACAGCTCATCTTCAATCATTGCTATCAAAAATGCTATGATTTCAAAGTTGACCAATGGCTAAAGTCATCCATAACAAGCAACATGTATCGAGACACATGTATCAAAATTTATACCTATCTCCCTTGGCCTTTCTGCTACACTCCTCTGTCACTCCCAGGCCTAACCTGCTCAACCTGTCCTTGAAGATACTGGGAACTTGTGCAACTGTAGACAGACTAGGAAGAGGCGTTTTCTTCTGTCGAATGCTCCGTTTAAAGAATATTCACTGTACTTTGTGAAGGCTTTGTGATACGTGTGGGAAGTTCTTCATGGAGTCACACACCGAAGAGGACATTGAGGAGCTCATTGAGGACATGGATTACATTCCTGGCCACTTTCATTTGGAGCTCAATCTTAATTGTGATCCTGTTGGACCTGTGAGGCTACGCCATAGAAACACTTATCTAAAACAGGAGAGCCTGCAAACTGAGCTAGAAGCTGAGGTCGGATATCTACAATATGCCGTCAGAAATCTTCTGGGCCTTCTGGCTTTTCATCTTGAGCAGCTGGACAAGGCGGAGGAAATATTCAGGTGATTATAAATTGTAATTTTGTTTTAAGGGTACAATATTCAGAGCCTTTTTCAAGTAAGTTTTAGTGCCTATGTACAGTATCTACAAAGCTTGTTATGTTGTTTCTACCACAAATCTGCACATTAAACAATCCACTAAACTTAAAACCACTGTGTTTTCAATCCTTAGTAATTCCTGTTGGTGTTGTGAATGACTGATCCATACTGTTGCTGCACTCTTAATCCTGTCTGTCTGTACGCTCTGGTCTTTCAGGGGCATTTGTAAAGAGGATCCTGGGAACCTCAATGCATGGGCCAACCTGGGCTATGTGTATGACAAGCTGGGGCGAGAGCTGGATGCAGGGGAGTGTGTTGATAAAGTTTCCCACCTAATGGGTGTGGATGCTGGAGAGGCCTCTCAGGATGAGACCAGGATACTGGCGGCAAGGTGTCTCGCCGAACAGGCCTATGTTTATCCGTATGATGTGGAGCTGGACAGTGAGGACGAGCTAAGAGAGAGACTGAAGGCAGCACTCACACTTTATAACAGAGCCCTGGATTATGGAGGTCATCTGGTAAGATGGCAAAACTAAAGCCAATGTTTATTTACTGAGGATTAAGCATGCACATCGCGGAGCAGTGAAACAATGACTGGTTAGGTGTTGAGCAATGTAATTACTACTGATCAACTTGTCAACAATTTGATACAATTTTAATCACACACTGCATACAACTATTTGACATCTTGAAAATCCATTGCAGACAAAAGTTAATTGTGCATTGTAAGAAATGTGATTTAGCTGATCCTCAAGAATCAACCATGTCTGCAAAAATTAATGCTTTGTACCACACCACACCAGCAAGTTGACTTATGTCAGCAAACCAAAGATCTTGTTCACCTGAGAAGCTCAAACCAAGTTTAATGTTGCGAAAACAGCACAGATCTGAGTTCCTACAATATTAATACTATTATATTACCTATGGCTGTTTGGCTGTTGTTGATTTTCAGATACCAATGGAAGAAAAACGTAGCTGGTACTTTAAAATGGCAACTATCTACATAAGGTGAGGAACCAACTTCAAAACACCTTTATTCATAACATTTCAAAGGGGTAGGGTATTTTAAATGATTTATCCCAACAGGCTTGATGAAATAATAAGAACTGAAGGTGATTCTGAATACTCAAGGCTTTCTCACTACAACAAGGGACTCAAACTTCTCACGGAAACACTGGAGTCAGAGAAAATGCAACACAAAGGTAAACACTTTGTATGATGCCATGTTGTACATGAATATACAGTAATATTGTTCTTGTTATATCTGGAATAGACAGCATATTTTCATATCCGTATACTGAAAAATTCAGTATGAATTCACAACAGTACTAGTCCTGTCTTAAAATCCTTACTTATGTAAATGTTCTTGTTTGATTGCGTTTAATGAATAACAACTATAAGTTCTGAACTGAATACATACCGGTCCATAGCAAAAACTATTTTACCATTAGACTATTGAAAGCAGTACTCAATAGTCATCATTATTGCTGTTCTGTAGTTTAAGTGGCACGTTACTATTTTAAAGGTGATGAGAGGTACAACACATGTTCAAAGTTTTCAAACTAATTGTTAGAAAAATCCTATAAACCTACTGAAGTGGCAGCCCATTTTGCTTTCTCCTCTTAGCTTTAGCCTGGTGTTATGTTGGCCTCATGTTGGAGAGAAAAGACGAGTTTTCTTCTGTGCCCATGTCCATACATGATTGCGGCTACTCAGCTTCTGACCCCTTGTCCTGCTATGGAACAGTAAGTTCACTGATTAATTTATGTCTCGCGAAAAGAATCGGAAAATTAATGGCTACTATCAGTCAGGATCAAATGACAAAATAGTAAACAAGTAGCAACACAATGGCAAAAATACCCATATGGAAAAGAATTCTAAAAATCATAAAAGAACTTAAATAAATCCCTCTATATTTTTATGTAGAATTCGTATGAGTCTCATGTATGATTGACTTTTTAAAGTGGCCACTTTTGCATTTTTTCAGAGAAAATAATTATAACAATTCTGTATGAAACAAGTAAAAATCATATAAGTGGCATATAAGGAAAAAAAATGCAAATCATATTCTCCATAAATGTATAATACATGTTTCACATTTGTTTTTTAACTTGAAATATCATTTGCCATTCAGATTTTTCTTTTCCATGTGGGTAGCAACACGTAGAGCCATCTCAATTATTTTTATCTGTGCAATCTACATTTGCAATTCAACTGCTTTTCAGAAAGCAACAAAAAATGAGTTAAAATGATATTTCAATATGTTTGGGCCTTTTGTTTACACGTGAATAAAGCTACAAGTCACCAAAAACAATTATCTCTCAAAATTCAGGCCTAAGTGGATATTTTGAAAACTCTTTGGGCCTTTGCATTTGCATGTAGACTGGGGTAGACGGAGATTTTCCTCACAGTATGTAACAGAAAACAGCATTGTGTGTGACTTGTGTTTCCATTTTTTCAGGATTCTGACTAGCTGGCATGGGTTTATGCTTCTTCTTACACTGCCGCCTATAAGTCTGGCATGCTTATGGAAGATGTTAGTGAGGATTTAGACGTACATAAAAATAAGCAATTTGTCTCAAAAAGAAAAAAAAAAACACATTCTGCCCACATTTTCTCTGTTTAAAGAAAAAATACAATATCTTTAAACACGCAGACCAAATTTTTACCTATTAATTTAAGTTGTGGGTTTACTCAATAATGATTTCTGATTCTCTAAACAGATTATATTTGGAAAATGGCACTTAAATAAAACGATATAACTGATTTTGCCCCAAAAGTATAATTACACAGAATTACCACTCAATTCCACTGATTTGAGTAACTGTCATTCAATATATCCACCCCTGGCTATAGCCATTCTCTTAGCCTTAGCGAGCTAACAAGCAGTTCCTCTTCCATAAAGCTTAGGCAGTGTAAGAATATTAGTACCACTGCAATTTAAAGTGACAAATGCATTTTAAATGTCATAATAATATAAACTTTTATATTTTAAGGCTATAAAAATGGCAAGTGGTGATGCCTTCACTCTGAACCTTCTGGCTAAAGTCTTCTTTCTGCTGGGCAAACATGAGATGGCCACAGGGATCTGCAACATGGCGCTAAGCGTGCTGCCAGATCCAGAGCTCAACTGGCAGGCTTACTGTACCCATGCAAAGGTACTGCAGCACGAGACACATGAAATACATGGTTGATTAGCAGCATTTGATCTACCCTTTTAAGGAATAGATTGCAGATGCAAGGATTTATCGCATCATTATTTATGCTACTTCGCTTTTTGATATGTTAGCTGATTTTCACTGTAAATTACAATATTGTAAAAAGACATTAAGTTCTTTTTTAACTTGAATGTCAATAATGCAGTGCATGGCACTTACGAATATTTTACTTTAGATCAACATAATCCTGTACATCAGAGACCTAGAGAAGGCGAAGCAAGGTGAAGGTGGAATCCCAGACCGACAACACCTAACTGATGCAAGAAAAGACTTGGACAAGGTGCTCGCTGTACGTCCATGTCTGAGGACTCATTTAGAGATGGCACAGGTAAAAGCAAAAGGGATGTTTTTTTCTTTATTTATTTATTTTTTTCTGGAGCAACGGGGTTTTAATTTTCATATTTTCTCTCATAGGTGTACTACTACATGGGTGTAGATGCACTCCAGGAGACACTTTTAGTGGATGAGAGTGCAGTAAATAGTGCTTTGGTGAGTCTTTCTCATGCCCTACAGTTTGAGCTAAGCAACAGCTTGCCAGACCTCCATGTGCTCAGAGGACGTTGCCTCCTCCTGAAGGGCGAGGAGCAGAATGCTGCAGACTGTTTCAAGTTAGCTGTGGATTTGGAGAGACCTGGGAGCAGAGACGCCACAGCCCTGCGCTGCCTCCTACAGGCCCTCCTGACTCTGTTCATGCAGGGAGGCCATGATCCCAGCCCTGCCATTAACCAACTGGAGCTCTGGGTGCATAAAGCAGAGAAGATCTACCCTCAGGACGTAGTGGAAACCGAATTGAGGTGGCTTTACAGGACGCATACAGAAGAGGTCACAGAGTTATCAAGGGCTCTGATCAGGGCAGGAAGGCTGGAACTGGTCAGGAAGCTTCTGGAAACCGTGGTTCCTAAACAGCTGACTAAGAAGAAAACAGTGGCAAGATCGTACTCCTACACATGAAGGATATGCAACTTAAAATAATACAACCGTAAAAGGCAAACCAGGCAAACGGTCACTATTGAATGTCTTCACACCAGTTCAGAAACTTGAATTAAAAAGCTGTCAGTAAGTACTGTCTGTTGTGCAAGAACTGTGTTGTGTTTATCTCAATACTTTAAAGGAAGCCATGTAAAGACTAATACAGTGCTGCTTGTGTTTTGTGAACATGTACTTACATATCAGGATGGACATGGTCAGAGATTGTCTTTGACTTTTCTTCAGTGCTTTGAAAGCAGTGAAATCAGTAGTTTCCAGCAGTAGCTGAAGAAAACTTTCTTCTGAGTAAAATACAAACATGAAGAATACCTCTATCTGAGTTAATGCTGGTTCGCTGATGACCAGCAGATGGGGGTATAAACCCTGTATGTCCTTGTTTTCTTGAAAAAGGTTTTAATGACCAGATTCAATGATCAGTAGAATTGAATTGCTATGTCATGCATGTCTACTGGAATTGAATTCTTGAATAAATACTGGTTTTGAGTCATTTAACTGATGCTGATCTGAGTCTTTTTTTTTTTATCGTACAATACCTTGAGTTTTTGAAATGACCAAAATGTTTGAAATGCAACCATTGACATCCAGAGGAAGTTGATCTGTCAGTGATTGAAACAACACAGGAAAATGCAGTCTTGACAATTGAACATATAATAGAAAAAATAGTTTAGCCACATCTCTGATAAACCTGAAAAATACGAGGGTGTACCCAAAAAAAAACGGAATTTGATTATAACTTTTTATTTATTACATTTCAAAATAAAACACCACCGTCGCCTTCAAAATAATCTCCATCCGCATTAATGCAGCGCTCCAGCCGTGTCTCCCACTTCACGAATGCGTCGTCAGACCCGCGCGTAAAAGTGCCGTTTTGTGCCGGCTGCGATTTTTCTGTCACCTCCTCCACATCTGCAAACCGCTGTCCCTTCAGCTCCTTCTTCAACTTGGGGAACAAGAAAAAGTCACTCGAGGCTACTTCTGGCGAATAAGGCGGATGGGAGAGGAGAGTCATTTATTTTTCCCCCCCTATAACTGCGTGACGCGCAGCGCCGTGTGCGCTGGCGCACTGTGGTGGTGGATCACCCGGGCTCCACTCCGCCACTCCGCGGGCCGCTTCCTCCTCACATCCTCACGGAGCCGTCTGAGGACTTCCATGTAGTAGTCCTGGTTTACAGTCTGACCTGGAGGGACAAACTCGCTGTGGACGAGACCCTGGACAGCGAAGAAGCAGCTCAGCATTGTTTTCACGGCTGAGCGCACCTGACGCGCGGACATCTGGCCCTGTTTAAACCACCCGAACCACTCATGGACCTGATTCTTCCCCAGAGCATCATCCTTGTAGGCTTGCTGCAACAAGGTGAGTGTTTCTGCTGCTGTTTTTTCCCAGCAAAAAGCAGAATTTAATGTTTACGCGCTGCTCTGGCTTCCCAGTCAATGTCGCCATTTTGGAAAAAATCGCAGACCGCCTCTGCACTCTGTTGCTATAAATAGCGCCTGACAGGCGTCAGTGTAACTCTCGGAGCTCAAATTTCTCACAGATGTGCACGAGGCTTACCTGCAGCACATCTGACGGCCAGAAGTCGGAACTCCTTATTATTATTGTTTTCTGACCAAATTCCGGTTTTTTTTGGGTACCCCCTCGTACACTGAAATGTTTTAGAGATCCTAAATGTTGTAGGACTACCCAGTGATTGCACTCATCAGTTATGATATAACTTCAGACTAAACATGCAAAGTATTTCTGAATGAAAATGTTAAGCTGTAAATGAAACACTTAGTTGAAGAGAAAAGCTCTACATCCAGAATGTCAGAGTCATATAGCAATTCAGAGCCGATGGACTCTCCTGTCATGGAGGGCCACAGTTCTCAATGATTTTCAATGCCTCCCTGCTCCAACACACCTGGATTTACTGAATGTATAATTATTAAACTCTGCAGAAAGCCTGATCATGAGCCCATCATTATTGACAGGTGTGTTGAACAGACAGCTAATTAAAACCTTGCAGGATGCAGCCGTCCAGGAGGGCCCAAATAGCATGTAAACTCCAACGTTGTGATGTTTTAGTGCAGAGCAGCAATTATACTGTATTGTTTATTACTAGTACTATTATTATTAAGAAAAACATAAAAAACTACCATTCAGGAACTTCTTAGTCCTCATTTGCTCTTATAGCTTGCATAAACAATATATGGTAATAATTAAGACTTTTTATTGTACTACTGTAATACACTCATAATGTAAGTGAGATTGCAAAAATAAATACTTGAAAGATTTGTTGATATACATGCCAAGGAGAGTTGCAGGTGTGAAAAATATGAATACTGTGACAAGATTACATAACTGTGAATATTTGAAAGAATTACACCATCATTATTATTATTATTATCATCATTTGCTTAAAGGTTCATTCTTGCACCAGTGATGTGTTCATTGTGTCAAATTGTGATTGCGCATTACACAAAAAAGAGGCTGCATTACAATAATATAGGAACACATTTGTTTAATGTGATGAGTGGACAAAAGTTAATTATTAGGTAACTCATTCTCTGGCTGCTATTACAGCAACATAATATGCAGTGACATTTCATTTAGTGTAAGTTTACACTGAATAAAAATATAAATGCAACACCTGTTTTTGCTCTCATTTTTCATGAGCTGAACATAAAGATTAAAGAATTTCTCTACATAAACAAAATTCCTTTTTTGCACAAAGTAATCGAAATCTGTGTTTGTGAGCACTTCTCTTTGACTGAGAAAATTCCTCCACCTCACAGATCAAGATGTTGGCTGTGGATATTATGTCCACCAAATGTTACCTGTTAATTGAATGTTCATTTGTCTACAATAAGCCACCTCCAAAGCAGAATTTGGTAGTGTTTCCAACCAGCCTTACAGTCAGAGACCATGTGTAACCAATACCAGACCAGGACTGGAACATTCAGCATCTTCACCTCCAAGATGGTCTGAGTCCAGCCGCCTGGACCGCTGCCGCTGCAACAGTCAGTAACCGAAGACTTTCTGCTCAAATTGTCAGAAAGTGTTTCAGGGAAGCTCATCTGCAAGCTCATCATCTTCACTGCTTGGACCTGACTGGTCAAACGCTCCCATTCAACAGCATCTGGTATGTTGGAGAGATGTTCTCTTCACGAACGAACTCTGATCTCCACTGCATGGGGCAGATGGCAGACAGCGTGTACTGCATTGAGTGGGTGAGTGGTTTGCTGAAGTCAACGTTGTGGATCAAGTGGCGCATGGAGCCGGCGGTGGGCTATATGGTATGGGCAGGCATATGTTATGGACAACAAACACAGGTACATTTTACTAAAGGCATTTGAATGTACAGAGATACTGTGACCAGATCCTCAGGCCCATTGTTGTGTCCTTGAAGCAGGATAATGCAAAGCACCACATTAAATGACCTGAACACCATTCCTTGAAGTTGAAAACACTTCAATTCTTGCATGGCCAGCTTACTCACTAAACAAGTCATCCGTTGAGCATGTTTGATATGTTCTGTATCGGCATATACGACAGCGAGCTCCAGTTCCAAGGTTACCAATATCCAGAAACTTTGTGCAGCCAACATTCCACAAGCCATAATCAAGTGCCTATGACAAGGAGATGTGTTGCACTGCTTGAGGTAAATGATGGTGGCTGCAGCACATGCAGACTGGTTTTCTGACCAACCCGAAGAAATTCATAATTTGACATGTTACTGACTCATTAGCAAAGCAGGATCACCAAATGTCTGTACACATGCCCACGATAACTTTTTGGGTTTTGGACAAAGTGAAATAATTAGAAACAAATGGGTGGTTGGTGTTTTATAAATGAAATAACTCTGTGGCAGCCTCTGCTATCCACTGCGTCGGCATCTGCTGGGCCCCGGGCAGCACAGAGCAGGACAGGAGGGCCAGCTCTGCCCTGGGCTGCCCACTGGACTCTGTGGAGGATGTGGGTGGGAGGAGGATGCTGGCCAAGCTCAAATCCACTATGGACAACAGCTCTCAACCACTGCACCGGATGGTAGAGGAGCTGAGCAGCTCCTTCAGTGGCCGACTGAGACACCCTCAGTGCAGGAAAGAGCGCTACCGCAGGTCCTTCATCCCCACCGCTGTCAGACTGTACAACTCTACTGTGTAGAATGTTGCAATAACCCTGGTCATTATAAGATCC
The DNA here is from genome assembly GCF_902148845.1 of Salarias fasciatus. Lineage (NCBI taxonomy): Eukaryota > Metazoa > Chordata > Actinopteri > Blenniiformes > Blenniidae > Salarias > Salarias fasciatus. The sequence continues at coordinate 77,285 of NW_021941236.1, forward strand.
TGCAATCATGGTCACTTTATAACCCCCTTAAGCTATCATGGACACTTCATAACCATTCATTCTGCTGAACTGAAAACATATAGTTCCTGTTATAGTTTAAGGTTTATGTTGTACATGAAGTTAGATCTTTTCTTTCTTGAGTTTTCTATTATTCTGACTACGATTTGCACTATTACTTATTCTTTATTTGGACCTTTCATCACCTTTTGCACCCCCCTGTGTGTCCTACGAGCCTCTGCACATGTAAATTATTCCGCTGTGAGATTAATAAAGACTATTCTATTGTATTTTTTTTTTTGGTTATATTTCTCATATCAATACAAGCAATTACTGGAGAAAACTGATTTACGAAGAAGCAGCAACATCTACTGTACATGCAGGCTTGCCATTAGACAGGTTAATAAACACGAGCTCCTATTGCAGCTGTTGGATACAGGCTAATGTCACTTACAGGCATTTTTCTGTGAAAAAGATTGGCTGTGTGGTTTTCCATCAGGATCTAGTGTTTTACTTCCTATCCGGTACGTTTTCAGTACCAGCACAGTCAATGTTCCATGCTTATTTTTTTTCCTCCTTCTTGAGATTTTATTAATTTTTTAACAGATTGTTAGCCAGTCAACAATGCAAAGCACATTCAGTGTACATAATCTCAGATAACAATTTTGTCTGAAGAGTAAGGGGAAAGGAGGGAAATGGTAAAGAAAAAAAAAGAAAGACAAAAAGTTACATGTCATGATAGGTCATTTAAATTGGCAGAAATATATTTAGCAAAGTGCAGATTTTTACTGTTTTCCTTGTCTAGAGTTTGAATGTTTAATAGAAAAAAAACCCATCAAGAATTGCTTTTGAATATGTATGAAAAGCAATAAATCACAACTTTCTTTCAGAGTATTTACAACAATTAATACAATGCTTTGATATCAGGAATTACACATCTATCAGCTAAGTAAAATTACTTTTAAATAATGGTCCAAATAACACATTCTTCAAATACTACAAGGTCAATTGAATTTTAATTTTGATATTACTGAAATCATACCAATACCAAATCATTGTTTCAGGGCATTCATTACAAGCTACATTTTGCATCAGTAGCTTTCTAAAATCTATCCAGCTTTTCTTCTTTCTTAATTTCAGTTTATTAATAAAGTAATCAAATACCAATTAGGGTGGAGCCAAAACATTTAACATGAATATCATCTGACAAGTCACCAAAGTGACATGCATTAAGTAAACAATAAAGAAAATTCATATCACATTATTTCATAGCAGTGGTGTAGCTTAAATTTCAGTGCGCATTTTCTAATTTACAGCAATGTTGCAAAAAATAACCAAGTTAAAAACACAAACTAGTTCGAAGTTATACTTCAACAAAGCACTGTTATATGGAAAAAGCGGTTAACTGTTTAGCCTGTGAACATGTGATCCATGTCCTTAACATCATGACCTTAACCGTGACTTCAGGGCAACTTTCCCTAATCCAGCGGTGCAACTTCACAGGGGTCAGTCATCACACCAGCACTGAAGCTAGAACAACCTATGACCAATGTCAGCGGCACACCAAGCAGCTGTTTAACATTTGAAAAAAATGAATTTTTGTCAGGTGGCCAATGTCTATTGTTGGTAGCAAGATCAACAGATGCTCAAGTGTCAGGAAGAGCAAGTTAGTCATTTAGAGCATGTTAGTTATTTAGAAATCATCCCTCGGTAAGTTTCAGTGAAATGCATCATTGAAAAGAGAGCTGCTGTTTGGTGGAAACAGAGAAGTTTGCTTTGGTTTCCACTTTATTGAGTTTATTAATGGTGTGTTCACCAGCGACATCTGCTGCTCGAAGTAAATCATGACAACCAAGTTAATCAAAGGATGGAGAACAAAATTAGCTGTATGTTAAAATTTCAAATGCTTAATTTGAAACAAAAGTAATAAAGATTACTGCAGTTTTACCAACCCCCTATATTTATTCCTAGAGGTAATTTTCATCCATGTAATTACATTACATATTGTTAACCCTGATTATCAATTTGCTTTTGGCTAGTAGTCGTGCTTTTCTGTATATCATATCACTCATTATTCATTCCAAATATTTAGTGCTATTTTGTCTTTGGTGTACAGTCCTATTGCTGTGTGGGATTTGGGGTTTGAAAGTGTCATTTTTCTTTTTCTGGTATAGACAGTTCCTCCCTACACAAATGAAATAATGAAAAATGGAAAGGATTCAGAGACACATTGCTGCTGTCAGTAATTGCTATGTGATGCTTGACATTTGGATGTTGCATGTCTGAGCAATTTCTATAGAAAAAACAGTGTTATATTCAAGGATATTTCAATGCAGCATCTTCATCGTCTTTGGCACACTGCAAACCATAAAAACTTAGTCCTTGACCAGTGTCGCTGTAGTTCAGGGAGCAAATGAAGTTATATTTTTTATTTTCAGATTTTCGGACCATCTTGTATTTGCCCTCTTTACTCATGGCCACAACCGTGTCACATTCCGGTCTTCCTTCTTCAAACAAGTCCTCCTCGCTGATCATGTCATTGAGCCAAAACCACAAATCAAGTGAACAACTGTACTGCAGTCCCAGCCATACGTACTCAGTGCTGGCGTTCTTGACCTTTTCCTGAATCCAGCTCTGATCTTCAAGGCTGACAATGGAGACCAGGTCCGAATGTTTTTTTCTGCAGTAGCGAAAGGCTTCATCCCAAGACTTTTCATCCTTTTGCAGTATTGTATTATCTGTTATAAACAAGATTTTCAGTTGAAAATGAGAACACATTCTATTACCATAGACAATATCCTATTTCTAAGAGGAAATTAAAAATGGTTCTTTGTGGGACTAAATTAAATCCTCTACAAATTTGACCATGATTCAATTCAAATTGTGAAGTATATTCAGAAAATTAAAGAGCAAATTAAATCAGTATTTGGTTTGACTAATTATTTAGCAGTTTTATCAAAAACATACAAGCTGCTATGATTCTCTTAAGCTTATGCTAAAATAGCACAGGAAAACAATACTAAAAGTTGTGGTTATAGTTTAGTTACTTTCCTTATCTCATAAAAAAGTGAATAACAACTGAAGTAATAGATTACTTAAGACTTAATGTTGGAAAAAAAATGTTGATGAACAATGTACATTTTATACATGTGACCATCATTTCCTTCCGATATTGAAATGAGACAACTTAGCAATTCCATGACTCCCCAGATTTTACTTGTTATCGCAATAGTGTATTTCCTGTAAGAGGTACTTTAAAGAGCAGGGGTGTCAAACTGAAGGGCCATGGGCCAAAACCAGCCTGCAAGAGGCTGATCTGACACACCAAAGCACCAAGCAAATTAAAATTAGATTTTAATAAGTTAATTAAATTAGAATACGAGGGGGGACCCAAAAGTTACCAGACTGTGGTTATTAAAATAAACAAAAAAACAAGAATGATTTCAGACTTTTGGCCGTTATATGTCGCTATAGCATAGCCTTAAGCATAACTGTGAAAAATTTCACCTCCCAAAGACACACAGGCAGTGTTTATGTTATTACAGTCCTGCCCCCTTTTTCGAGAAATGCGAAAATGGTCCCGCGCTGTCGTGCCAGCTGCAGCACTGTATTCAAGCCGAAGGAGAGTACTTTGAAGGAGACAGTTTTGATTAAATGTGAAAAGAAAAAAATAAAAAGTTATAACCACAGTCCGGTTTCTTTTGGGCTCCCCCTCGTAAAAATGGAAAATTTCAGAGAAAGCTTGTTTTTTTTTCTTCTAAACACCTTTTTTTTCTAGAGTAGGGAACATAACACTAGGCTCAAGCTGAGATACCAGCCTGAAAGAAAGCTACCACATTCCTCAAAGTCATGCAGTCAGAGTGAGTCTGTAAAACAATGCAATAGGACATTTGGACATTTCACTCTATTTTGCCATTTTGCACCAGAAGGTATCATTAAAACTGACTTTATATTGAGATTTTTGCAATTTTCAGTATTAATTGTCTGGTGTTGTGAAAATAAAGACATTTTCTGCTCTGTGCCACAATAAAGAAAAGCCTTAAATTTAGAATTTATATTTTACTGCAGCACGATTTCACCAGTACAGCCCACTCAAGGTGAAATTGCAGTTTGCAGCCCCTGAACTTAAATGCGTTCGACACCCCTGTTATACAGGCTTTGGGTGGAATAAAACTTGCTGTAAAGAGTTTGAACCTATACATGGGCAATTTGAAGTCAAACTCACCTTTGTAGCAGAAGAAAGGTTGAGCTTTACTACAGTCTGTTTGTGTCCATTTTCCTGTTTTTTCTTCCAGAATCACTGCAGCACATGTCTCATCGCATTTTTTTTCAGGGTTATCATTTTCACAAAATGTTTTCCAGTTTCTGTAAGAGGAGTTACTGTTGTCTGACCATCTCCAGGTGTCTTGGAATAACCCAATCCAATACTTGGATTCAGATTCAGTGAAATTAATTCCCGGGTAAATCTTGATTTCGTCTAACTGTGTGTTACCACTGACCAATTCTGAGTTGATAGATCTATTTCTGCATTCATTCTGAGCATCTTCCCATTTCACTTCAATGTCACTGAAATAAAATTTATCATGGCCTTGTTGTTTTTCTGTGGAATAAGCAGACATATATTATGAATTAAATGTGCAAATATGTTAACTGAAAAAAAAGGTTGGGGGGGCAGGTTCTATATCTGTATCTGTGTCTGGGGGGCAGTTCTGAAATCTTATGAAAACATAAACATGTTTAAAAAAAACTTTCATTTCTGCTTTAGAGGGCCCCACAACAGCACATCAGAGGTAAAAAAAAAAGCACACTTTTTCTGTATTTGGGTTTTACAGGATTAACCTCTGGTATATTTTTAACTGTGGAAGGAAACGAGAGAAAGGAACCTAGAGGAAACTCAGGCAATAATGGCATCTGAAAAAAAGAAAGAAAAAAAACTCACCATCATAGCAGACAAATTTACGTTTTGAAGAACATTTTATGTCCCCCACTAGTACTTTATCGGAAATGAATCCACAGTTTTCTATAGAAGACACATTATTGGACAAGATACTTTTTGTTAGTTTGATTTTCTGTTAAATTGACATAATCAGATTCCATTAAATGGGTCCTTTTCTCATTTTTTCGTCTTTGGGAAAAAAAAAAAAAAAAACAGAATTTAACTGTTTTCTCGTTTTTCTGTTCTGATTGACAAAACGGATTTCCCACTCATTATTTCCTGTTTGACAGGTGGCATGTGTTTGCATGTGTTTATTTTTAGTTTGCATATTTTAATCAATCAATCAATCAATCAATCAATCAATCAGTCAATCAATCAAACAAACTTAAAGCACTTTTCATATTCGTAAAAACAACGCAAAGTGCTGAACAGTAAAAACAGTCATTAAAGAAAACAAAAACCGTACCATCAGTCAGTATGCGCTGCACACACACACACACACACACACACACACACACACACACACACACACACACACACACACACACATACACTCAAATACAAACAGACACACTCCCATTTTGTTGCACACAACAGAGGAGACATGGCATGGTACTGAGCATCATGGGAAAACACCATCAGTGGGGCCATCCACACCAGGAGAAGGCGAAGGTCATTAACACTGGGGCCCCAGCGCCCAACCCCCAACCCCGTCAGATCAAGGCAGAGGCGTAATTTATGTAGGGTTGGTGGGTTATGAAAAGCCATGGGCCCTCTTGTGGTGAAATCCACTGCCGAGGATTTTTGTTTGTTTGTTTGTTCCCTTGGTCAACAAGGGAACCCGCACACCGCACGTATTAAAATAGAAAAAAAAATAACATAAATAATGATGGAAATAGAGGACTATAAAAGTGAACATGAACTTTCACGTGATTTAAAAGGAGTTTAATATCTAAAAAAGTAAGTCTAATACTGGTATATAACCAATCAGGTTATTTGCAAAGACAGGAAGCTGCAGTGGTTGTTTGACATTGAGAACACGACCAGTCCAAAGTTTGGATACACTTTCTTGTTTATTGTTTTTTCTTTTCGTGACTATTTATATCAGTGAAGGTATCAAAGCTATGAATGAATACACATGGAGTGTGAAATAAGACAAAGCATGTTTTATATTTTACTTGTGTCAAAGTTGGCACCATGCACTTGCTTTGTTGATAGCACTGCAAAAAACTTCAACTTGGTTTACAGAGACAATTTGACCCAGTCAGGATTTGAGGAGCTGCTCATCCAGCTTTGGTTATTGGTTGGTTTTGGTCTTTGGTCACATGGGGTCCCTGATTTTTTTAATTTTTCAACAAAAATACTGGCAATCCAGGTTAACATGATTGTACGTTCTAAAAACTTGGTGGCACATATCAGTACAGACAGTTGGCTGTCCTCTCTCCTCCGTCACTGACATCTACTGTACCTGGTGCCTTAGCAGAACTCAGAACATCATCAAGGACAGATCACAGCCCAGTTCTCAGCTTGCTGATCTGTTGTCCTCTCAGAGGCTTTACAGATGTATTAAAGTGAGGACAAATACCATGCAAAACTGCTTTTTTCCAAGAGCCATCGCCATCCTAAACTCTTGCATGAAACAACTACTCAACAATATAATGCAGCTCTGTCTTTGCTGCTGTTCAGTAAGTCATATCCACTCATCACCTGCAATACAGTGGCACTAAAGTGTGCAAGCCACCTATTTACGTTGTTCTTTAAAATTCTTTCACAGTAAAAAAAAAATTATATTTATTGTGCCTGCACTGTTAAGGAGAAACTGTCCAATCTCATTGTACGCTGTATAATAACAATAAAAACCATTCTGGTTGGTGGCTCCAGGTGCAATGTTCATGTCATATAATGGAAATTAATTATGAGGCTTCTCTGTCAGAAGTACCGTTTGAAATGTGTATCAAAGTCTGTATTTATACTGGGTTTATGATATTTGTGTGTTAAAAAATGAAAATAGTGATATAACACTAATCTGCATAACTCCACTGTGTTCCTCCACTGATCACAGATGAAGAGGCTACAGTCCAGTGAGGGCTGGGTTAATTAGAAACAACCTCTTGAGATGTTTTTATTTTTCAGCATATCATTATTTCCACTTATTATTTGGATAATGAATAGAATGGAATGGAGTGGATACATTTGGAGTGATGAGGAGACGAAGGCAGGGCGACTCCCGCTGGTCATTTTTTGTAACTACTTTTATGAAGTCAGGAGCCGAAAAAATGCATTTTTTTGTCCAACAGTTAGAACCAAAGAGCAGCAAAGCACGGAGTCATCATTTGTGCTTCGTAGTAAAATAAATACTGTACAGTCCTGACAGGAGGTTGGAGCAGCAGTCAGACATTTAATGAAATAGACAAATAATGAAAATTCGTTTTGTCAGACAGTCAGATTGGAAAAACGGAAAAACGAGTTGAATTCTTTTATTTTATTTATATATTTATTTATTTTTTTGCCTAAAAACTAAAAAACGAGAAAAGGACACGTTTGATGGAATATTGCGTCAGTTTAACAGAAAATCTAACTAAAAAACGGTACCTGGTCCTTCTTTATTATTTGGCTCATCCGTTGCCCAGGGGACGGCATCCATCTCCATCTCTGGCTGAGACCATCTCCATGTCTGCGTTGGTTGTGGTTTGTTGTACAGCCCAATCCAGGCTTCACCTCCGGCTGTTCCGTTTATTGTGTTTTGTAGTTTCTTCATAAACTTCACATTAGGCACTGTGGCCAGATCCGTGTAATTACTTCTACAGTATTTTTGGGCTTCCTCCCAGGATTTTGTGGTATCAATAAACTCGTACTGATGGACTTGACCCATGACAAAAAAAAAGTGACCTTATAGGGAAAAAATGCAGATAAAGTCAAGCAAATACATCATGCTCTATTTTATTTTTATAATCCAGTGTGCAGTGGAGTGCATCCAGACTCTACAAATCCAGAGTAAACTGTAGCCACTTTATAGCAATGGAAACTGTACAATCTGTAGAGAAATGCAACATGGTCTACTTACCCATCAAAATCTGCAACAGTAGATTCTGCATCTTTGTTCTGTTAGATGAAAATAACTTCGTTTTAAATGTTTTTCTCTGCTATTTGTAATTTAAATACATTTTGCATAAATCCTTATTCTTTTTAAAGGATATCGTAAAAGATCGTTAAAGACAATACAATAACAAAAAACACACACCCAAATCACATCACTGCAGAAAGAAAATTACAAAACTGAGAAGTCAACATGTGTCCAAAAGTTATGGCTTTGTCATTTGGCACAATTAGCATCTCAAAAAACACTTCACAAACAGGAAATATCTCAAATGTTCCCTGTGTGCAGGACGGACCATCTCAATATCAGGGAAAATCTTTAAACTTACTGTCCTTTTTCTTTTTCCTCACGTCCTTTCGATGCCTGTATAAACAGCATTCAAGAAACGTTCGAATGCTCAATGTTAGCACAGAGTTGTCTTTATACCTTTTTTTTTGGCAATATTTGAATATACAAATGAGAAAATTCCGAATGTCCTGCTCAAAACATAGACAGCTGTCTGGGTCAGACACCTGCATACTGCACAACACACAGGGGACAGGTCCCCTGAATTAGGAAGGTAAATATCGCTGTTCCTCTGTGCAGATGCTGGACAGATAGTTTTTGATTTGCGTGCATCATACAAGTTATTTGGAAATGGGTAACAGCACAAAGAAATTCATCAACAGGCTGAACTCACTTCTGTCTGTGGTCCGTGGCAGCGGAGCATGTTGCCATCTGGCAATAGATTATGATTTCCAGTTCGCCATAAGATTGTCGTTTTCTCGAGAGGAGAAAAATAACTCGAGATCTCGAGAAAACCACTGAAATTAAGTCTTTATCACGGCAAAATGGAGGAAATAAAAAACATATCTTTTCAGGGCTTCTGCAATATAGCTGGTATAAGTCCATTAAAGAAATTTAATCAATCGCAAGTCTGACCGTACAGTTAATCATGATTAATTGCATCATTTGTGAACTTGTAATCAACACACAAAATGTAATGCCCAAAAATGGTTCTTTCTCAGTCTTTAACCTTAAGTGGAGCAGTTTCACATCAGAAATTCTTTCTGCTGCTGCCCTACAGAAAAAGAACACAGAATAAATAGAATAAAACCAAAATATTGAAACGGTGACTGGCACAGGAATAGAATGATATTAACAGAAATGCACAGCAAATTTTTTTTATCAGGAGGAATAATAAAGTCTTATGGTCACAGGAAGGATTAGCACTTTGGTTGTATAAGTATGATGCTGCAGGTGCCCCTATGTGGACATCCAGGGAAAGAAATATATTTTCATATGATACTTTAAAAATAGTGATCATTTGTTTGATGTCCCCGGCCTTTATACAATGCACCCTGTCACAACCAAATTTTAATAGCCATCTGTTTTTCCCCTTTGATACACTGGAACCAAGTAATACACTATGGTCATTCAGTGAAGGGGAAAGGGGAAGTCAGCAGGCAAATTACACAGTGCAGACTTGCTTCTAAGCTTAAGGCTGCTGCATGTTGCAGATGAAATAGATATATGGGTTTATTAGCAGTTTAGCAGGTATTCCTAATGTTTTGGTCAATTATGTAATGGCATCAAGTCAGAAAGTTATTTTCAGTGTCAGCATTACAATTTAAATTCAACATCCATTTCAAGTTCAAAAGCTTCAGCTGTCACAAACACATTCATGGAGTGAAATGTGTTCTGCACCTATTTCAGACCAAGACAGCAATGAATGTTTGATTGAGGTTTATTTTTTATTCAACAAGGACCTTTTTTTTTTTTTTTTTTTTTTTTTTAAAGAATTAGTTGCTTTTATTTTGCATGAATGGACATCCAGGTGAACTGTATGAGGGGCCAACAGGAACATTATTCAGAATTACCATTCACACACACACACATATTAAACAAAACAAATTATAGTGAAAACCTCACACACTTATAGCTGAAACACTCCCATACACACTACTGAAACGTTCTCACACACACTACTGAAACGCTCTCACACTACTGAAATTCTCTCACACACTACTGAAAGTTTCAGTAGTGTTTGGCAGAGCATTGTGGTTGTGTGTGACAACAGTTCAGTAGTGTATGTGGGAGTGCTTCAGTTGTGAGTGCTTGAGGCTTTCTCTATACTGTGTGGATATGTTTGGTTTCATATGTGTGTGTGAATGGTAATTCTGAATAATGTCCCTTTCAGCCCCTCATGAAAAACCTCCTCTTAGATCCTACATTTTTTGCCAAATTTTTCAAAAACTAGACTGTGTGGGTTTCAAAGCAGTCAGAGGCCTCAGTTTGTGGGAAATACAGGATTTTCTCCCATTGGGAAGTTAAACTGTAAATCATCTATTCTACTGTAGTAATTGTGTTTTGTCATGTGAGACATTGCAAAAACTTGAGTGAAAGTGTTCATGCAGCAGAAAAATAACATCACCCACAAGCTTGTCATTGGGAGCCACTCAGACGGTGGAGACATCTCTCTAACAGGAGAGAAAGCTTTTTGTTTTGCACCTGTGTTTACATAGGAATGCAGGTTTTGCAGCATAGTTTAGCTCAGTTTCCAAGCTATGCAGAAGATGCCACTCCTCCTGCAAGGTGTCTTTGCCTAGCAGCTTTGTGAGGTGACAACAAGGATCCCCGCTTGTTCAGGTAAGTGCTTTCTGTTTATCAGAAGAAAAAACTTGGATTGACTTTGTGATTACAATTATGTTTCAGAAAAGAAAACATTTCAATACAAGTAACCTTGTACAAAACGTGAGATTACTGCAGTGGTGCCTGAACTATGACAATCATGCATCATCATGAATATGTGGACAGATATAAATATAAAAGGTCTATGACTGTAAAAGCATATGAAAAATGGTTTGTGTTTCACTGAGCACGCAACACAGTACACAGTCTACAGAGCCCACCATGCATGGGCAATAACTGTGTAATTTAAGTGATAAATCACAGTACATTTCACAACATAGCTGGAAAGCACAGTTAGGGAAAAGTGATCATATTCAACCAAACCATTATTATTACAATCTTCAAACAAATTATAGATACAGCTTCTTTTTTAAATCATCATGGCATCCAAATGTAACTTTGTTTCTTCAGAAACTAAGCAGCTGTGTCATTTCTAAAAATGCGTTCACACCCTGATGTTCTCCATTTTGTCATTTGAGTCAGAGAACCTGTCTGACCGGCACTTCACGTGCACTGGGTGAGACAAATTAGGGCAGGTATACAGGTATATTCCCATGAATTCACAAACAAGAATCACAGTGAGAGAAAACAATACCATAGTTTAATAATTTCAGATTAAAAAAAGTATATTATGTGTTATTTTTTTTCTTTGAACATGTAATGCTTACCTCCAGATCAGTGTGAAAACCGTGATCATATTCTCATGTAAAACTCAGTCAATCAATCTTTTTTCAAGCAGCAGTTTTTTTTTAAAACAGCCAAGGAACAAAATAAAAGACTAGGCCAGCACAATAAAGATACTTTCACAATTAATCCCTTGAAGTGTCTCTGCTGCGCAGTACCAGGACTCCACAGAGAATTGTGATATTTACAGGTTTCATTCTGACACAGGTTCTGTTCCTGATGCCCATCCTGGGGTAGGCTTTGGCACAGTTGATAGAATGAGTCATGTGCCCATCCAATTATCTTCCAATTTGCAATGGATGAAAACACAGTTTAATTTTCCTCATTTTTCCATCATATCAAGTCTACATTTCCAGACAGCAACATTACAGAGTTAAAGCAGTTTATTAACTTGTTTTTAGTGATTCTTTTTTTATGCCCTATTTCTCCATTTTTATCTATTGTGGTGTTGCATGACATAATTACGGTGATTCTACTGTGTCTTACATTTGGAGCAGAATTTCCCAATAAAGCTCACTTTGACTTTGATGTATTTTCCAGTCCTAATGACTACACAATAATATTTGCCAAATTAGCAATTGAAACCTAAAAGTGAATGAAAATGAGTCAAAAATGTCGACAGCCTGTTTGCTTTTAACACCTCAACGTTTTCTACGACCCTCAGATCTCCAGTTTCAGAGACACTGTGGGTCTTTGCTATAACTTTTGGGATGACTGGTTAAACATCCACTGAAGAGAGACCACTAAAAATTCATTCTTTTTAACACCATTCTGATTAATGTGTGTTTACAGGTTTTTTGGTCTCGGTCTGTGGATAATTTTGTTCCCAATGGCAGCACACCGTCAGACCAACTGGAACACAGGCCTCTTTGGCTGCTGTGAAGACGTAAGCTCCTGTAAGAATCAATAACTTATAATCTGAATCTTTGTACAACTCAGTTATTCACTTTCAAATGAAACTAATCTCATCAGCACTTTAAAACCACATGTAATACAACAACAACCCTTGTCATTGTTCAGGCTGCTATGGCTTTTGGTGCTGTCCTTGCCTTGCCTGCTCGGTTGCTGGATCATTTGGAGAGAACCGCTGCCTCCCCTTATGTGATATCTGCAGCCCTGCAGTGGTGTCAGCCTTTGGAATACCTCTGTTTACACCTCCCGCTGTTTTGGCTCTGAGGGTTGGCATTCGACACAAATACGACATCAAGGTAAAGCACTTTACCTAGAACCTGAAATAACCTGGAGATAGTTTGTACTTGACCGAAGTTCTTTGAAAACAGGTAGAGAACAGAATGGCCAAAGGACATAAACAGTTTTATTGATAAGTGGGTTGATTTGTGTTGGTGCAAATGTGTGAGCTTCGAAAACAAAGGCTGTGTGTCACGGAAATGCCAGGCATGCCGAATACACTGTCGTCAAGCCAGTTGACATTGTGTTTATAATGACACGAGAACTTTCAACGTTCCCAATGAAAAATGGCAAATTTAACAACACTCAGAGTTGTTTTCAACTTGAAAACATTTCAGCTTAAAAGAGTCGCAAGGAGTCATGACTGACACCATTAGCTTAGCCACAAACAATGTGATGTCAGAACAGGTGATTAACAAATACAAACATTTTAACAACCTTACAGAAGAACATGTACAAGCTCATTTTCAACTATTATATATTTCAACATATTGAAGTGAGTGATCACATTTGTCCTGTGTGACTTTTGACACCAACCGTCTTCATATGAGGGATTGAAATGATGCACTTCATGTAATTTTTACATTAAGGCATCCTGGATTATAAGAACTTTTGTAAATAATTTGATAAATGGTGCAGTTAGTTAAGCATTCAAATAAATGCACTTTGCAATGTGAAAATCTGTACCATGAGCCTGACTGAATACTTCTTCTCTTTAGGGTTCTCTCTGCAAGGACATTGCCACCTCATGTGTCTGTTTGTGGTGCTCCTGGTGTCAGATGCACCGCGAGCTAAAATATCGCAAGAAAAGCCCCACAGTCGTCAACATGCAGCCCGGTCCAGTGGGGAAGTAATGATGATTCCACAAACCTGTCTGTCATGCTGGCTTTGAGTCCAAATTGGGGTTTTGTGACATCAACTTGAGTTAAATGAGCACGTTTGGTCTGTTATGCCCTTTGAATATATTTTGATTGAGTTGATGTCAGAGAGCCAATGTGCAGTCTTGTTTTTTCACTGTTCAGCTTGCTATTCCCTGAATCTATTCCTCAGTGGATTGGACACATTTCCAGTTAATTTTATTCAACAAAACTGGCAAAATAATTTGATTGCCAAAGCAATGCTATGCTGGAAGTTGGGAGATACTTTCACCAATCAAATCAAAAAAGACTAAAGACATACATTTTTTAAAGAAATTCCCTCTGTATTTTTTTTTTTTTTTTTTTTTTGGGCATCTTTAAAAACTGAAACCACAAAGGAACATAATAAATTATTCAAATAAAAAGTATTTGTTGATATTTTTCTCCCCTCTGTTATTATGCGAGCTTAATGGGAGTGTTCTGTTTTATATTCTAAGTCTTTTGTGTGCAAATTTGTAATCAAATGATGATATTGAAGCTGTCAGTTTTTATTCACACTTTTTGCCATCGTCTGACTGATGTCTGTGTAGCTGAATGCAAAAATCAAATGAGAAACCTTTTTTAATGCAGAGAGTTTTTTTTGCCTGTGCCACACCTTAGCATATTGTTTTTGTTTTTTTTGTTTTGTTTTCATTTTAATTCATTCATTCATCCATTCAAAATAAACCACATTTTGTGTTTTGGCTTAAAGAGCGAGTTTTTGGAGTGACTGTGACAATGATATTCTAATATGCTTCAGTGACCCTACTGGGAAGCCAAACAGCTATTTATTTTCTCTATCTTGTGAACAATTCACGATCTTATAAAAATTATTAATATCATATTAATTTTAAAATTCGAACAAATGTATTTTCAGTTCAGCAGTACATGACTAACTGAATAACTTGAGCCAACAATCTTGGCAAATGCTGTATTAATTTCTTTCAGCATTCCTCTCTAGAAGGTAAAACTTAAACAGAACGTAAGACTTAAACAGGTTAAAAAAATTCTCAAATAAGTATTTGTGTATCTAGTATTTAAATTTCGTTTGAAGGGATGACTTCTGGACACAAAGTGGCACCCCAGTGTCATGGATTCAAATTGGTCGTGCTCTTTCTGTGTGGAGTTTCGTACAGTGTGTATGTGGATTTCCTTCTGGTACTCCAACATAATTTACCCCTGGGAGTGAATGTGAGTGCATGTGGCTGTTTGTCTCTGGTTGCCATGTGATTTATTGGAGACCTGGCCATGGTGTATCCTTCCCTCACCCATAATCAGATTAACTCCAGTGCCACACGACCCTGTGCGGGATAAGGTGGTGCAGAATATGAATGGATGAATGAATGGGATTTGTTTCCTTTCAATTTTGCTGGTGTTTATAAACTGTTAACATAAGTGATCTGAGGATTTTTCGTCCGGCTGTGTAGGTGAGGTAACACTGTAGATTATTTGTATTCACACAGTATGCACACATTCACACAGAGTTTCACAGACGATCTTTATTGTTGTTGTCTTCTTTGTTCCTTTCTGTGGTTACACATGAACTACTGTGCACACAACACTGCCCCACAAACCAACAGTGGTATTAACCCATTTGCTTCATAGGCACCCTGGAAACACACCAAATAAAGGGCATGATGAATGTAACAGTCAGAAGGTTCTGTCCTTACTCATCTGCATTTCAATATCAAACATATTTGAGTCTTTCGTGAACCATCCACACTCTGATGCTTATTTCTTTTTGAGATGTTTGTGTCAAATTGTTTGCATTTCGCAAAGCTCTGCTGCTTCCACATTTTGAAACGCAGATATAGTAAGTGGCTGATAGATTCTAACTACTTTGAAATGTTCTAAAGAAAACTATTCTTTAGCAGTGGTTTTTGTCTTTTTGATTTATTTAATGAGTGTTATCCATTGTTTCAAAAGATTTTGCAGACAATCAGTAATGTGGCATAAAGCATCACAAACAAGCTCAGAGTATGTAAAAGAGTTTAGAACAATTAAAGGGGCTTAAGGTAGGACTTGACAAAAACTACACATGCATTTCCAGTTTATTCAATGCTAATGGGCCGTAAAGCATTAAAAACCTAAAATAACAGGCCAATCCGTGTATCTGTCTGTTGCCTTATACAGGCTGTGTGCCACAGAATTGGCTGCAGTTCAGCGTCCGAATTTCCCGCGCAATCGTGGGGATGTGACGTAAATTGACGCAGTATGCGCGTTGCCGACAGCTCTTGAACAGGAAGAACATGGCTGCCGTGGACACAGACTCATTTCATTGCTTGACGTGGTGCTTGTTTAGATATATGCACTGTGGTCTTGCAGTAAACCGTGACATAGTAAACAGCAGGAGCATCCCTGCTGCAGTGCTGTGAAGACGGACAGTCTGTAAAATGTTTGTGCGCGCTCCCGTGCCACCTTGGCTGGTGGCTGCAGTTACCCACAGCACCTATCGCGGCGGCACTGAGGTAAATTTTGTAAAGTTGCCTTAAGTCCCTTTAACAAAGAAGGAGAAAAAAAAAATAAAAACACAAAATGAAAAAAATTAAATGTGTGGGCACCAGTTTTTATCATTAATGTGTCTGTGTGTGATCTGTGCTGTAGGGGTTTTGAACATAAAAAGAATGTATGCTCAACTTATAAGTCAAAGAGGAAACCTCAGACAACCTCTAAAGTTTTAGGGCTTGTCAGCATGTGCCAACTTTCAATCCAGTTATCTTGAGCAATGAGCTACAGTGTCCTTTCTGTCAGAAGCTAAACTATGACACTCTGTCTTTGAATTTGATTTTGATGGGAAAACTTTATTTTGAACATGTAACATAAATAAATAAATAAATAAATAAATAAATAAATAAATAAATGAGAGAACAATCAGGAAAAGAAAGGAAAAAAACAGACATCCAATTAATTAAGCAATATGAAAGAGTTGTCACTATGTGTCTTTCACATGAAAGAAAGTAGGAAGAAGAAGACTTATTTAATCCAACCAACCTTGCACATCATCGCTGTTATCATAATTCTATTCTATTGATTCTATTGTCTCTTGATAGAAATCAAGCTATAATCAGTCCCACCACTTTGTGATCGCAACAGTTAATGCAAGTTCGATCAATCTCTGTAAATTCTGCATGCTTTGCCATTGTTTTCATGTTAAGCTGATTGGACAACATTGGAAGGTCAGGCAGAAATCATGGAGGCTGGTTTAATTCAAATTAATTGTTGCAGTTGCAACAAAGCAACATTGCAACTTATCATTGTACAGTTGCTTTACGTTTTCTTTGATAAACTACAATACAATTTGTTACATCTGAAGAACTTTCTGTAATCTATAATTATCTTCTATTTAAAGCTCTTTTCTCTTCACAAGTTACATTCAGTTAATGTATGGAAACTTGTTCATCATTGAAGGTTCTGCTGATATGTGCTCTTCTTGTACAGGGAAAAGACTTCAGGTGGGATTTCCACTGAAACTGTTCAAGAGAGTAAGATAAAACAACAGCAAATGAGAAGACCTGTTTGAGGCCATCTTCTTACAAAGTTGTTTAGTAATCATGGGACATGTTCAAAAGTGTTACCAAGCAGATATTCACTAAAAAAACAGTGAATCAAAATATCACTCCACTGAAACAGATTTATGAGGATGAAGCTTGACTAGTGATGATCCTCACAGATGCCTTAAGTCTATTTAGCTTGGTTTAAAACAGAGAATGTTGTCCCAGCCCAGAACACCTCAGCTCAAACCACTGACCTATGTCCTACAAGCTACATCCTTTAACATTAAATCGATGACTTCAATCGAAACTCTATAATTTAATAGGCGTGTCTGCCACTGATTTATTATACACTCCCACCCGTGGCTTTTGTTGTGGGTATGACGCAGCTGTTTTACTTCCTTGTATTGAAACCTGAGAGGCTGCCAAAGGTCTCGAACCTACATACACTCAAGCAGCAACAGGAGCCTCCACCCAGATATTTATACATATTCATACCCAGCTACTCTGAAGCAACGTGTAAAGTTTGAAGTGATCATGTTTAGGCTTTTTCCAGGACATTTCCCTTTACATAAAGAAACCTGAAACTTTGAGGCATGGCCAGGGCCCCATCCTCTGACTGTTGTGGAAAGTTTTTGACCACCAACCCCTTTTCTGCCAACAGGCCAAATTTGAGGTCATTTGAATAAACCCAGGAGGATAAGTTCTCTCTATAAATTTTTAAAATTTGGCATAAAATGATTAAATCAGCCATAATTGTCTTAATGGCAGACTTCCTATTGAGTTTTTGGTCAGTGTGTAATGAGAGCAATGGCTATAAATATACCACTTGAGTTCTACAGATTATACTGTCTTCAGTAGATTTTCCCACCACAATACCCATGGTACCCAACTTTCCAATCTATTATTTCTGACAGATGATCTGTTGGTTTTTCCCTGAGTTCTCTTGTGTCTGAGACTTGATTCTCAGGTCAACTATGCGTCATGCAGAGAGACGTTTCTACCTTTCAGAGATTATGTAGTTTTCTCACACTTCAGCTTTATAGTATCTGATATATGATGCATTTGTGAAATTAGCCCAAGTTTGCTTAAAAATGGAAAATAAAAGAGGATCATAACATCATAAAAACGGATTTGATGAATGACGCCACACGCAATTGTGGCATAATACCTTCAGTCATGTTAATTGTCTCCAGAGATTAAGGAAGAGTAATTTTACTTCAGTGACTGCCAGTTTCAGGTTTGTCAAATTGTTTAGCCCTGTGATACTCAAAAGATGACTCTCCTGGTGCAAGAGAAAGCATTTCATGAATTCAGCTGAAGTACTGAGAAGGTGACTGTTTACAGAAGATGAGATTTTTTTTTTTTAAATCCCAGTTCATATCTTGATGGTACTTTAGAACAAGAACGTGTCAGATTGTTTACCATCTGACACTTTGATGTCTAACATTAGAAATAGTTCGGAAGCATAAATTTTTTCTTAGTTTAACATCACAGTAGATCTTCAATGAGGAGAGAACTTCATAATCAAAAAGAAGAATGCCTTATTTCCCTTTTTTCTGTCTTCTTTTCCCTGTCTTCTTGTTGTTATTCTTGTTCTTTTTATTAATTCAGTGAGACAATGACTCCTGATTTTTTTCGGAGAATGTAAATGCTAAAATAAATAAAATGTTAAAAAACATATTTATAGCCTATATATACACACACACACACACACACACACACACACACACACACACACACATATATATATATATATATATATATATATATATATATATATATATATATATATATATATATTTTTTTTTTTTTTTTTTTTTAATTTATTTATTTTTTTAAAGGAAAGGAAAATACTTGATAAAACATGATGAAATTGTTCACTTCAGGTGCAATCAAACAGCAATAGGGTATTTTGGAGTGTGTGTGTGTGTGTGTGTGTGTGTGTGTGTGTGTGTGTGTGTGTGTGTGTGTGTGTGTGTGTGTTCTCGTATTTCTATCCTTGTTGGGGCCAAATGTCCCCACAAGGATAGCAAAACGTGGAACGACGTGCCTTGTGGGGACCTTTTTCCGGTCCTAAGTAGGAGAAACAGTGTTTTCTTGATCATGTTGTTGTTACTGAAAAAAGTAAAAGTGCAAAAACATTTCTTTAGGGTTAGGCTTTATTGTGGTGTGGGTTAGGGTTAGGGTAAGGGTCAGGGTTAGGGGCTAGACATGAATGGGAGTCAATGGACGGTCCCCACAAGGATAGAAATACAAGACTGAGCGTGTGTGTGTGTGTGTGTGTGTGTGTGTGTGTGTGTGTGTGTGTGTGTGTGTGTGTGTCTGTGTGTGTGTCTAACATTAGAAATAGTTCGGAAGCATAAATTTTTTCTTAGTTTAACATCACAGTAGATCTTCAATGAGGAGAGAACTTCATAATCAAAAAGAAGAATGCCTTATTTCCCTTTTTTCTGTCTTCTTTTCCCTGTCTTCTTGTTGTTATTCTTGTTCTTTTTAATTAATTCAGTGAGACAATGACTCCTGATTTTTTTCGGAGAATGTAAATGCTAAAATAAATAAAATGTTAAAAAACATATTTATAGCCTATATATACACACACACACACACACACACACACACACACACACACACACACACACACATATATATATATATATATATATATATATATATATATATATATATATATTTTTTTTTTTTTTTTTTTTTTTTTTTAAAGGAAAGGAAAATACTTGATAAAACATGATGAAATTGTTCACTTCAGGTGCAATCAAACAGCAATAGGGTATTTTGGAGTGTGTGTGTGTGTGTGTGTGTGTGTGTGTGTGTGTGTGTGTGTGTGTCTGTGTGTGTGTGTCTGTGTGTTGTTGTTGTTGTTGTTGTTTCATCATGTGCTCACAGGACTGACATGAATTAGATGAATAAAACCCACTGTTTATTCCAAACAGTACGTCTGATCCCTGAGAAAATAAATGTTTGATTGGCTTATTGTTTATTTATGAATGTGTCCAAAGTGGCAGTGTCATGAGAAGTGAGGGTACTGATCGCAGCACAGCACTCTCTGCTGGAGCATGGCTGCAACTTAAAACGTGTCAAAGCAGTGTCTTCAAAAACATCACGTATAAGAAGCATCCCAAAGCACAGAAATGTATTCAGGTCAGTTGGTATGTACAGTTATACTGTACATATCAAAGCCCTAATTCAAGTGATTTCCACAGTTTCTCCAGAAACTTAACCAGGGCATGAATCAGAGTCTTGGAGCATGGCCTGCAATAGTGCAAACAGCCAGTAGAGTTTGTGGTCACTGCTTGATTAGGCATGCATGAACAGAATAATTACATATTAACTGATGCATATTTGAAAGGCTGTACTCTGTAAATACAACATGTCCTTCAAATTTTACAAGTGGTAGTCTTGACTTAAGCATTGCCTTAAACAAAAGCCATAGTGGTTGTTTTTGTTTTGTTTTCCACATGCATGAAAATTCATTTCTTTATTAGACCATTAAAGTCCAGTACTTATGCATTCAAGAACACATGCAGTCACATGAAGAAATGTAAATAAATGTTGTTAAAAGTGGAAAAAATACAGATGGAAAAAACAGCAACAAAAACAATCATACTGTCTTATAATGGATTAGTTCTGTTAGATTGTCTACTGTGTTGAATGTTCTCTGTAATGTTGCCATTTGTCTGCATTGATTTCACAGCATAACTTTCAATTATCTGTGACTCAAGATTACTCAATGGCGGACAGACCCCTGTCAGACTGGAATACTGGCCTCTGTGACTGCTGTGAAGATACCAGCACTTGTAAAAGCAAGACTTTGGCTTCTTTTAAAAGAAATTAGTTCTTTTCAAAGAGGTTTCATCGCTCTTTTTCTCTCTGTCTTACTCTGCTTGATAGGCTGCTATGGATTCTGGTGCTGCCCGTGCTTGGCCTGCACCTGTCAAATAATTTCAGAGAGAACAGGTGTCTGTCTCCCTTTGTGTGACTTATTTTCTCCTGCCATCTTTGCTGCCTTTGGGATACCTCTGTTTGTCCCTCCTGCAGTCTTGTCCTTGAGGGCTTCCCTCTGAAACTGATACAATATCAAGGTGAGATGCACAAGATGTTGACCCACACAAAATGTCATCACGTTGTTGGTAACCACAGTGAGAGAGTCATTGCTTTCGATTGCTTCCCTGCAGGGCTCACTGTGCAAGGACATTGCAGTTTCCTGTTTCTGTAGCACTTGCTCTTGGTGTCAGATACATCGCAAGTTAAAAGAGCACAGGAAAGCCCCTATTATCATCAATGTGCACAATGTACAAAGTGCACAGCCTCCACCCGTGGTGGTAATACGCTAACACCGACCGCAGCTTCATTTGGTAAACTAGTCATAATCATTTGGAAATGTTTGCTGTCTTTTATTAATTTATATGTTGGCCATAATAATACAATTTCCATCACTAATACAAATTCCCTCTAGTCAAAGTTACTATTTTTCCATAAACAGTTTTCTAACAACTCATAGGGTTTTTGGTTTTTTTTTTTTACTCTTTTGATCTTTTCTTGTTACTGTAAAAACATTCAAGTATAATGCAGGGTAGTTCATAAATCAAGAGCTTGATTTTAAAAAGAATAGGCTGAATAGGTAATGCAGTAGTAGGCAATGTCAAACTACATAAGTAACACTGTCCGTGTGTCTCAAACGACAGTCACTAGAGGACGCCAAAGATACCAATATTAAAATTTCTCCACTCACCATGAACCCCTCATCTGACAATTGAATACATTCGGGGTTCATCTTCCTTATCATGTATTTTCAACCTGACAATAGAAAAACAAATGTTTGATAAACTAGTGGAGTAACACACCAAAATTAAAAATTGAGGACTTGTAGAATTTCTATAAATTACTATGTTACAAGACACTGCGGCATTTCATGTGTATTTTATGTTATTCCTACATTTTATCAGAGATATGGCATTTTCTTTTCTTTCCAAATAACAACAATACAGTTTGTGGTAAGATTTTGTTCCTGTGCATTGTGAATGTCATCTCCATCCCTGACATGTTTGATTGTGCATTTGCAATAAAATTGAGGGGAAAAAAAGAAAGAAAAGATAAAGAAGGCATTTTCATTTTTAAATCCTCGTATGAAATCTAATCTGAGTTCTTTACAACAAACATTTTTATCTTGAAGAAGGAAAACAAATCATGATGCCATGTGGGTAGCAGCTCAAAGGAACTACATTTCATTCTAGACTGGGAAACACGTGACCATGATCTTTGTGGTTATCATGTTCTCTTTTCATTTAAATGTTGTTGTTCTTTTTAGATGAAATGTCCAACTTCATTTTTCTATAGTCTCTTTTCGTCTTCAAAATCTCAGTCTCGTTTGCATTTCATCAAGATCCCACAGAACCAGCAAGCACCATGGGTCTCTCTCTCTCTCTCTCTCTCTCTCTCTCTCTCTCTCTCTCTCTCTCTCTCTCTCTCTCTCTCATGCAACAGATGAGAGGAACACAGACAAAGTAACAGTGCGGGGTGACATATAATAGAGACTATAGTAGTAAACTGTACTGTACTGTAGTAAACACTTTGTAGGACTTACCGGTATGTGGATGTCAGAAGGGTTCAGCAGCATGTTGAAATATGGCCATATTGCAATTGTTGGGAGCTCAGGTGCTCAGGCCGAGTATGTCTGAGAGCCTGCTCAAGACCAAAAGGTTTTGGGTCAAAAGGCATGAGAATAACTATCTACAGATGTGTGTTTATACTGGATGAGTTGCATTTTGGCATTGCATGTCATGGGGGAGGTGTTGTTGCTCATAATGTGCCAGTTAAGAATGTGAAAGATTAAGAAAAAGCACAGCGTCGTCAACAGCCTATTCTTGTAAGAGTATAAAGAGACACAGAGATGTGTTCACACTGTGATTGCTCATTTACTGTGGTCCATTTGTGCTGTGTATGTTTTTGTATGCAGAAACACCAAACAAGCAGATAGCGAAAAATGGGTGTTACTGAAACACATTTCAGAACAAACTCTTGTGTGATTGGAGTGAAGTTTAACTGGAGTCAAAGAGTTCATCATAACTGATGTGCCCTATGGAGTACTTCTAGACACAGTTTTGACACTGAAAACATCTACGAAACTAATGAATTTATTTTTTTTCTTTTCCCTAAATAAATTGGGGGAGGGACGCATACACTCGGAGAACTGGAGTTATGTTTAGTAACTACTAATTCTACGTCGTGATATGGTAAGCCCGCCTACGGGCTTTGCTATTGGTATAAACCAAGGCGTAGGCCGTAGGGGATGAATGTACCCCCACTTGGCATGCTGACAGGATTGTTGGGGAAGAAGTGGAAGTAAGCAAACCATACGTCAGAACCGTCGAATAACTTCCAGAGAAAATGGGGCAAGCAGCCTGACCGAGGCGCTGCCCAAAAATGCATAAGTATCACCAAGCGACACACACACACACACGCTGACCGGGGCAAAGCCACAGCGGCAGGCGGGCCAAACCCTGGCCTGCGACCCCCACCGGGCGCGGCAGCTGGGCCCTGAAGACCAGCACGGTTAGGCGACAGAACCCCTGTTCTTGCCGAGAACTGACATGGCCACAATGTCTGTGCACATATCCATCAGATATGAACACACAAAGGTGGACGCGGACGCCCAGGAGGCAGCCTGGCAGATGTCACCCACCGTGACACCTCTACACAGGACCACGTAAGTAGCCATACTCCGTGTGGAATGAGCACGAATCACTGCCGGCGGTGGAAGATTCTGCGCCTCATAAGCAGCTGCAATAGCGCCCCCCACCCAGTGGGTGAGACGCTGGGAGGACAGCGGGGCTCCACGCCCTCTGACCCCGTATCGCACAAACAGCTGGTCCGTAGTGCAAAAACCAGCTGTGCGCTCAACGTAGAGACGCAGAGCCCTGACTGGGCAAAGCAACCGCAGCCGCGGGTCATCACCGGACGAACCAGGCAGGGAGCAAAGCATCGTGATCCGGATCACCCGCGACCGGAAGTCTGAGGTGATCACCTTGGGATGAAAGGTCGGATTAGGCCAAAGGTGCAGGAGACCCCATCTGGGCTGAACATCATGCAGGATGGGTGGACCGACAGAGCGCAGAGATCCCCAACTCTCTTGGCAGACGCTAGCACTAACAACATGGCGGCCTTGAAGGAGAGAAAGCGGTCTGCCGCCTGCTCCAAAGGCTCAAAGGGGGCTCCCCTTAAGACCCTCCAACACAGAGTGGAGGTCCCACAGGGAGACCACATGTCTGGGGGGTGGCCGTAGCCGACACGCCCCATACAGAAACCGCTTCACCAGCGGGTGACTGCACGCAGAGGAGCGGCTGAAACCACCATGACCTGCTGCAGTGGCCGATGTAAACACCGTCAGGGTGGATGCAGCGTGACCACTGTCCAGCAGGACCTGGAGGAACTCCAAAACTCCACCAATAGCGCAGGAGACCGGGTCCAAGCCCCTCTCCAAGCACCACGTGGTGAAGAGCTGCCACCGAGACCTGTAGGCCTTGACAGTGAGGGGGCCCTGGCAGTCTGGGTGGTGGGAACCACCGCCAGGGGGAAATCTAGTTCCACTAATCTCACCCTCTCAGCCTCCAAGCCAGGAGCCTCCCGCCCTCTCCGAAGGGCGCCCCCTGCCTGCAGCAGTGTGTCGGGCCCGTCAGGGATCGGCCACAGGTCTCTAACCGCTAGCTGGACCAGGTCCGGGAACCACTGTGCACTCGGGGAGTCCGGAGCCACCACGATCACAAGGAGGTTCTGTGTCCTCACCCTGCGCAGCAACGGGGTTAAGAGGCGGGCTGGAGGGAACGCGTACAGGAGGCCCGGAGGCCAGCTCTTGTGTGCGAAGGAATCTACCCCGAGAGGGGGTGCGTCTGACGACCTGAGTGAGAACCAGAGTGCACACTGTGCGTTCCCTGCACTGGTGAAAAGGTCTGCCACCGGGTGGCCGAACTTGGATCGGAGTTGGGCTGCAACTCACGGGGACAGGCCCCACTCGTTGTGAAGTGGGCCTCCCTGGGACATTCTGTCCATGCCGACGTTGAGGACCCCACGATGACGGAGGGACTTCAGCACCGCCTCGACACACTTGGTAAAAGTGCGAGGAGTGAGAGAGTAGCTGAAGGGGAGCCGGGTGTATTGAAAACACCTGGTCCCCACGGCAAACCGGAGGAAGGGCCTGTGCCTCCTCAGGATGGGGATGTGGAAGTAGGCGTCCGTGAGGTCGACCGACGTCATCCAGTCCCCAGTGTGGATGCTCTCCAGGAGCTGTTTGACTGTCAGCATGCGGAACCTCCTGGTGGTTATGTGAGCATTTAGGACCCGCAAGTCCAGAATGGGCCTCATACCTCCGCTCTTCTTGGGAACCAAGAAGTAGGGGGAATAAAAACCCGAGTACGCCTCCTCTGCGCTCAGCTCTGTTACCGCACCCCGGCGGAGGAGCGAGGTCACTTCTGCCTCGAGAGCAGCCACCCTCACAGAGCATGCGAACCACGTTCGAAGGATCCCATTGAAGAGGGGCGGGCGACGGGAAAACTGCAGGGCATAACCACTTTGTTGTGTCCTGGACAACCAGGGTGAAAGCAGTCCCAGTATAGCATGCTACGTCTGGAAGTGGAGCGTCAGTGGCTGCACCACGGCCTGAGGGGACGGCCCTCCCATCCTCCCGGCCTCGGGAGACCGGGGGCCACCGGTGCAAGGGCTGTGAAGAGAGTGTCCCATGAAAGAGCGCAGGCTCAGGGGCTGGGAGCCAGCACTTTGTTGGACACAAACCCATCGGCGGCAGCGTGAGTGCAGTGCCACGCGAGCCACTGTCCTTCATGCTGAAGCCAGAAGCGGGGTGCTCTAGAGTGGGAACCTGGGCTGACCGCGTACAGCGTCCGTGATGCACTCATAAATGATCACAATTCTTTATAACATCAATTGTTATCCCTCAGGGCCAGGACCTGGTGTCTAACCCTAAACCTAACCCTATGCTGTATAGTGGGTTATGACTATTGTTATAAAGCATTGTGATCATTTATGAGTGTTTATAACTATAGTTATACAGTGCTATAATGGCATTACAATGCTTTATAGATGCACTTATAATGCATTATAGAGGTGGGCTTCAAGTAGTGTTACCGAAATGTTTATTTTCCTGTCAGTCACTTTTACTTCCATTTCTTGTACTTGTGAGCCTAGTTGTCAAGACACATCATTAATGTTAATTAAGCAGTATCACATGAGTGGGAATGTTGCTGTGAACATCAGTAGTGCTGTAATTTGGTCAGATATGTGTTTTAACATTGCATTGTGCTGTTCAGACTTCCATTGTAATGACAATAAACTGAACATCTAATTTGCAAATCAGAAACAAGTGCATTGTATATTATACTGTACATGCATTCTATAGTGAACATTATCCTTGATTCTCTTTGGGGTTGTTTTCTATTATTATTTATTTTCATTTTATTCTTGGAATCATATGTTTTTATTATTAGATGCTCATTGCTGTCATATATTCTTTTCATATGTGCTGTTGACGTTTCTAAATCCCCCTGGATCATTGACCACATCTGCTACTGCTACCTCCACCTCAGCAACACAACCCACCAGCAGAATCAAGTGCTCCTCCTGGTGCCTCCACCTCAGCTACCCCTTCATAAAGAGAAGCAGAAATTTTACCCAACATGTAGGCTGCACTGAGAATCTCTGCCATGTTCCGGTGCCAGTGGCTGTTGCTGAAAGAAGCTTGATGTTTGATTTTGTGTGTCATTTATACTTCGTGTTATTCATATTGTGTTTCATATATCCATTTCTATTTTTTTTTTTTTTTTTTTCCATTTATTTATCTAGAATGTATTATCTTGTTGACAATTCTGATTGGGAATTTGCTTTCTTTAAATAACCCATCCAGTCCTGGGTTAATGTTATCTTTGCAACATCGTTGCAATTTTGTTGCAACAAGCCTTTTGTTTCCTTCCCCCTGCTGGTTTTATGACTTTATGTTGTTTCATATGATTGAATTTAAAACAAAGAAACATTGAAACATTGTTTCAATGATGTTAAAAGACAACATTGACCTCGATCCCTCGCGAATGCTGACGTCAAAGTTGTTTTTGCAACATTGTTTCAACATGGCGTCAGTGTTGTCTTCACCGCACAGTCCCAGTTCTGTTCGGAGAGGTACAGTGCTCCAGTCAAACGGTGCCACAGTGAAAAAAAAAGTGTATATTTTGATCAGTGGCGTAGCTGGGATTTATTCCACATGGGTTTTCATGCGGTGCCGACAGTTGCGGGGGGGCGGGCGGGGGTTGGCGAGTCCAAGTCTGAGCGATGCCGAAAGGTGCGGTGCTGGCACGGAGTGGCGGAACGGCACAGGGCAGTGCTAACTCGGAACACGGAGCGTCGGTGCACCCCCTGTACAGCCACGGCGCCCCCCACACTGCGCCCTAGACGGCCGCCTAGTTCGCCTATGCCTGCAACCGGCCCTGCTTTGATGCAAGCCGGGTAGTAGTGGGGCCTCATTGGGCACGTTCCTGACGCTGATATCCGCCAAACCGGTGAGTACTCGGAAAGGGCCCCATACGGGAGGTTTTCGACACGCTGTCATTGCAGCATCTAGTGTAGAGCCTTTAATTTGTCATTGAAATTGACTGATGTCAGCTGTCTCTCGGGGCCGCCTTCAGCTAGCTCAGGGCCCTATGTGTAGCGGCGCTTCTGCCCGGAGAGAAGGCAGCTGCTGCGTTCATTCTGCCTCAGATTTAAACAAACAAAAAACAAATCAAAATTTTTGATGAAAGTGAAAAAATACAATACAATACAAACTAAATATTCTCAATATGCAATCACCCTAACATCAGCATTTTGGGTACAGGCAATGGTGTAGTGTAGCGTATACACAGGTACTTCCAAATCCTGAAAGCAGACTGGTTTGATTTTTTTTCCCCAGTTGGATGAAGCCACGGCTCGCCCTATTCTGTCTGCAATTGGCCAGTAGTAGCTGCACTGAGCGATTTGATTGGTTTGCCATGGGCTTGGAGGCTTGAGGAGCCAGTCAGAGGCAGAGAGGGGCGGGTGAAGACAAACACTGTTAACTCATAAATTCTGAATTCTGTGACTATGGAGCCTTTTTTACTAAATAGAGTTACCTAACACGCCACTGCTTCTTGAAAAAAAAAAAAGAAAAGAAAAGAGAGGGGTGAGGGTCTGGACTGCTTTAAAGCTCTGCCTCCGCTCTCTCTGGTGCACATGGCTAATTTGCATATGTGCAGAGGACTGGCTGACTCGCTTGGAAAGAAAAAAAGAAAAAGAAAAGGTGGAAAAAATGTTTTGAAGACTCAGCTTAAAAATATTTTAGCAACCGTTACACTCGCGGACACGCACACTAAATTTTAAATCTCTTTAAAAATTTGCTTCTGAGGTTTTCAAGGCCTCTGGATGTTTGTATTTCCTCCAGTGTACTTTATTTGTAAATAAATAAAAAGAAAGAAAGAAAGAAAGAAAGAAAGAAAGAAAGAAAGAAAGAAAGAAAGAAAGAAAATAGGTGTTTTGTCTAGGTTGCTTTAGGTTCACTAAACACAAATAAACACCTAAGGACATGAGATAGCAGAACAGGTTTTGGATTCATCAGGTTTGTGATCAGGCAGACAGGAAGTGAAACATCTGGGTGAGACCGACAACTTGATCCTGAACATTACCAAATCAACAACTGATAGAGTAATAAATAAAAAGATCATTGGGGACTTCAGGGAAAACAAGTCCAGCACACCCTCCTCTCACCACACTCTGTCTCTTTGTTCCCATTGATTTTCCTGGGCTCAATTCATGAATCACATGTAGCTAGTAACCTTGCCCCGTGTATGTGCTAAATAGAAGATGCGCTTCTTTCGACAGACTATATAACTATCACTTCTTCGATCAAAGAATATACCCTATTTTGGTAATGATATATGGCAGTGTGGCAAAATACATTCGTTGCAGCTAACTTGATTAATTTCTGCTGTTTTGGTGAGTGACCCTTACAAATACTTGTTTTGTCGGTCCTCTTTCTGATGATATTTGAGACTTTAGACTGCAGTCATTGCTTTTTTTCCCCACCTCCACAGTGTGGCCCCACCCACTTCACAGTTGCAAAGCACTCACTGGTGGTCAATCCTCACGCAGCAGTCCGTTCAAGTGGCAGTCTGAATAGGAGATGTTCACTCCTCCACAGCCACGTTGCAAATGAAACCCGCATGTGCAAAGAAGAGTTCGGGCATGTGCAGAACTTATTATTTCAGTCCAAAATGGAGGCAGAGTACAGACTTCACTCCAAAATGGCGGAATAATTCATTCATTGTTTTTGCATGTGCACTGGGGGGCAGGGATGACGAGAAATGAGACGGAGGGATATGTTTGCTATTAGAAGTTTAAAATGTGACTTGCTTCACACCTTTCCACCAAAAGGATAGGATAGGATCAGATTTTATTGATCATGAAAAAGGAAATTTGATAAAAGAACAAGTTTAGAAATAAATTAAAGAAAGACTAGTGAAAATTTCGCACATGTGTGGTGTCTTTCTACACTTTTTTCCATTGTTTTCTTCTCATCTTGCAGCATATCCTGCTGTGGTCCCACCCACCCACCGCCCAAAGCACTCCCGGGTGGTCCAGTCCTCCTGCAGCAGTCCGTCCAGCTGCATTCCTTAAAGGAGATGTTCACTCCTCCACCGCCACACTGCAAATGAAACGCGCATGGGCAAAGAAGAAAGGCTGACCCCGCCTTCATGGCGTGTCATGCATTTTTTGTTTCTTCCAGCCAAACTTTTTTTTTTAGAGGTTTTGACACACTACTACTCTAAAGCAACATATTTACTAGTCTCTATGAGATTGGATTCATTTTATAGTATTTATAAACCACTGTCGTTGCATTTGTGAACTTGTGATACATTAAACTTATGGGTAATCGGGTGCTTTCTCAAATTATAAAATCGTAACCTGGTGATAATAAGTGCTTTTGGGGCTGGTCAGAGTTTTCCCCCTTTGGAAAATATTTTGTGCTCAAGGCTTTTCAATCATTGTCTCACGTTGTCATCATTTCAGTGGTCTTTCTTAGCTTCAGTCC
Organism: Salarias fasciatus; assembly: GCF_902148845.1. Lineage (NCBI taxonomy): Eukaryota > Metazoa > Chordata > Actinopteri > Blenniiformes > Blenniidae > Salarias > Salarias fasciatus. Next base: position 107,361 of record NW_021941236.1, read on the forward strand.
GTCTGTGGTGTGTGCAGGAAGTCGATTTGTTCTGCTCGTGCATCCTGGACATGCGCAAAACGTATAAATTCACTTCAAAATGGAGGACGAATTAAGGTTTCACTCCAAAATGGTGGAAATAATTCCCTCTTTATGGCGCCAGTGAACAGTGACAACATGCTTAGAACAAAAATGCTTCTGATATTTCTAAAACTGCACATTTAATGATACAATACTCAAAAATCCACCAATGTTAAGGCAGATCTCACTATGTGACAAGTAACACATGTCAATCTGATCTAACTTTGGGGCAAAGTTAGATTAATTCCAATAAAAGGCTTTCTATTAAGTTTTACCAATATCTCCGTGAACCAGCAGAACTTTTAGAAAGGTGTTTCAGAGAACATCGTTTTCATTCTTCTCAGCAACCAGCAGGTGTTGTATTGCGCCACTTCACCGTCCCAAAGCACTCCCGGGTGGTCTAGTCGAGCGCAGCAGTCCGTCCGAGCGGCAGTCCGTACAGGAGAAGTTCACTCCTCCACAGGCACACTGCAAATGAAACACGCATGCGCTAAGAAAAGTTCAGGCATGAGCAGAACATATGATTTCAGTCCAAAATGGAGGAAGAGTACAGACTTCACTCCGAAATGGCGGAGTAATTTATTCGGTCTTTACATATGCACGAGGGGGCAGAGATGGACGAGAAGTGAGAGACTGTTTATCATGTTCAAAATATATTTCAAAGGTCCTTTGCTACATATTTTGTGGCAATAACGGTACAGACACGGCAAAAAAAAACTGACTGACATGTGTTGAGTTTTCTCCAGTTTTTCCATTGCTTTCTTCTCATCTTGCAGCATACCCTGCTGTGGTCCCACCCACCCACCGTCCCAAAGCACTCCCGGGTGGTCCAGTCCTCCTGCAGCAGTCCGTCCAGCTGCATTCCGTAAAGGAGATGTTCACTCCTCCACAGCCACACTGCAAATGAAACGCGCATGCGCTATTCACTGCAAATCAGATTGGTTGCTCCTCTGAACTTCAATCTGTTCTGCGCATGTGTGTCATGATCAGCCTCAACTGGGGCGGAGTCTGTCTGAACATGCGTAGAACGAATGACTTCACTCCGAAATGGAGGCAGAATTCAGGGTTCTCTTCAAAATGGAGGAATGGTTCATTGATTCAACCGGCTTTTTGAGCACATGTTTACTACAACCACGTGCAGACTTAAGGCGAAACACGCATGCGCCCCACCCTCTCTGTCAGACAACACCCACTTTGGCCATGTGTTTACTCCCATGTTTGTTTTCATATATTGATGTCACCCAGAGTATCAATTACAGTACCATACAGGCTGTGAACTTATACTCTTAACTTGTTATTGAATTGTGCTTCTCACAGTTCTAAAAATTCCATGTGAAGTAAAGTTTTGAGGTTGATCTCTTCTTTTCTCCCTGGCATCTTTTCGAAATGTATTCATTTTTCATGGTTTTTTGATCACCGACCCATTTTTGCAGCCTCTATTGATTTGTCCTGACGCCAGCAGTGCACGGCACAGCTGGGAGTTATTCGAGTGGATGGTGGACCTTTGGTTAGGCCGTGCGTGTTCGGGCATGCGCAGAGAGGATGCTTTCACTCCAAAATGGTGGAAGGATTCAGCATTCTCTCCAAAATGGAGGAATGGTTCATTCATTCAACCGGCTTTCTGAGCACATGACTACTACTGTGTTTACTACTCCACGTGCAGGCTGAAAATGAAAAACGCATGCGCCAAACCACAGCAGAGCCAGTCTTGTTTTACAGGTCGGTGGTTTTACACAATTTTTGTTTGTCCCATGACATTTAAACAATTCATATTACAGTGAAAAACTTTTTTCTACACCGAGGAGTTCATTAGATTGATTACATTCTGTGATTGCGAATTTGAACACCCCATCAACATTGAAAATGAGATGAGGCAAAATCTATCCTTCCAACTTGTTTCAATTGATTTTTGAGGAGTTGTAGTTGCGTTTTTGAACGTTTTGATAAATTTTGTTGAAATTACCCATCTAAAATCGTGTTGTTCTATGTATGTATGAGGGAAAGTTGGTGGACATGCTCAAAACAGGATGTAGTACAAAATGGTGGCTATTCTGCACTCTGAAATGGCGGACAATAATAAATTCATGAGGATTTGGGACAGTGTTGTCAGGAAAATATGTCTATTATAAATGTATTGTCTTGTCCTAATTGGTGTACATTTAACACCCCTAGAGATAAAGTCATCAAAAAAGAAAAGTTGTTCAACTCACCACTGAATACCTTGAATTTACATTGGGTTGGAGAAAAGCCTGAGCTGTTTCTAAAAGTTTTTCAGAGTACTGTTTTTTTTGTTTGTTTTTTTTTAATTGAAATTCTCTTCCAAATCGCTAACACAGATAACATTGAATTACAACTATAAGCAAAGATATTTGGTCTTTGGAACTCAGTGTTGCACAGTTAGTTTTTTCTTTTCGTTCTTCTCAGCAACCAGCAGGTGTTGTATTGCGCCACTTCACCGTCCCAAAGCACTCCCGGGTGGTCTAGTCGAGCGCAGCAGTCCGTCCGAGCGGCAGTCCGTACAGGAGAAGTTCACGCCTCCACGGTCACACTGTAAATGAAACACGCATGCGCTAAGAAAAGTTCAGGCATGAGCAGAACATATGATTTCAGTCCAAAATGGAGGAAGAGTACAGACTTCATCCGAAATGGCGGCATAATTCATTAGGGTTTTTTTTTTTTAAATGCGCACTATCGGGGGCAGAGATGGACGTGAAGCGAGAGACGTATAATGTTTATAACATGTTTCAGATCACTCGGGCTTTATTGATTCAACGGGGGAACTAAGGAAAAAGTATACAACAATCAATACAAAAATAAAAAAAACAGACTACTGACAAAAATGAACTTTTCTTGAGACATGAAAGCGTTTTTCATTGTATTCTTTTCAACTTGCTCCAGTGATCCCGTCCATCCTCCATTTCAAAGCACTCCCAGGTGGTCCAGCGCTCACACAGCAGTCTGTCAGAGCAGCAGTCTCTACAGGAGATCTTCACTTCTCCACATCCACACTGCAAATGAAACACGCATGCGCCCTAAACTTTGCTTCTGCGCAAGTCTGCTACCGAGTCTGTGTTCTGACATGCGCAGGGCATACTTTTTCAGTCCAAAATGGAGGAAGAATCCAGAATTCACTCCAAAATGACGGAGGAGTTCGTACATTCATTCAAGCTGCAATCCAAGCAGGAGATGTTCACTGCTCTGCATCCACACTGGAAATGAAACACGCCTGCGCTAAGAAACAGCTGTTTGAGTCCGCCCCTTTTGGGTCCATCTCCTCTGCTCTGCCTTGCTTCACTGCTGTTTCTCCCCCTAAACTGATTGTAGTATCTGTGTATTAAAATGACATGCATGATGTATCAGTTAGGGATGACACCAAGTAGTGATTTTCAAGTAAATAAACAAAAGTTACTTCCCTCACTGAGCACCTGAGGACTCTCAATCTGCACAGTTTGCTGGATGAGGCAAAATTATATTAAAAAAAAAACCACGAATCTGATTTTTTTAATGCTAAACTTTCATTTCAATCTTTTAAACATTATTTGACTGTCCCTAAAATTTAAAACTGATGGGGTGAGCAGGAACCATATGTTCTCGCCTGTGTGCCATAGCTTTACCTTGAGTGGATAATTTCTCTCCAAAATAGAGGATGAGTTTAGTTTTCTTTCCCAAATGACCACCCCCCCCCCCCCCCCCCCCCCAAAAAAAAAAAAGGTGCCATTCTTGGATAGGAGGGCCAGCTGTAACATATTGAAGATTGAGTTTGTGAATGGATGCTAAAAATGCTGTCAGTCATTCATTTGACTTTGCATCTGACAAATCCATCAAGGCAGGACTCTTAGAACATCAAGATCTCAGTTGGCAATGACATAAACAGAATTTAGATTATTTTAAAGACAGCTGTTTCTGATTGGTTTTACAATAACGTCTAAAAAAATCAACACTTTTTTTTGTTTTGAGCAGACCAGTGACTAACAACCTTTTTTAAAAGAGAATAGATGATAAATAGTTTATCACTTTCAGAGGGAAAGTCTTTCAACATAATTCTACATAGAATAGAACATAAAATAATTAGGTAAGGGTAAGGTACTTTATTTGTCATTATACAGTGAATGTACAAGGACACTCTTCCGCTGAAGCATTCCTAAGGAGTAGTGGGCAGCTGCGGGGAGCGCCCGGGTATCCATCTCCAGATGGAGAGCCAGGCTAATGGTCAGAATCACTTGACTGGAGGATTGACTAATCGTGCATGTTATGGTTGATAACAATTAGCTTCGAATGAGCTGGCTATTCCATTAGCCAATAGAGAAAAATGCTCACCATGGTCTCCAAGGGCTGGCACAAAATCTGGAGAAAAAAACACCTTTAATTATAATTAAATATAACAAAAGTACTTATTACTATAAAATCAGAAAACGGGAAATTTCAGAATTATTCAAAAGAAAATAAATGCCCTCTTCACATTCTTAATATTATTCATCATGGCTTAGCCACGCACATGCAATTTTAAACTGCAGGAGCTGCTTATCAATATTTTGCTTTAATGACAATAAAATATAATAGATTATACATTATACATGGATTGTATTTTTCTTTTTCTTTCCTTAACTAAGGAATTATCGTTTTTCATATCATGGCTGTCTCTTCAGACGAACTTTTAAAATTGAACCTCTGCAAATGCGTGGCACACACAAGCATAAAAATAAAAATAGTTCTATAGGGGTATTTTATATAGCACTCTATATCTTGATCAGGCCACAGATGATTTATCTCGTCAGCGGATCAACAACACTTTTTACCTTGGGAGGGTTAGGGTTATCTCTAAAGTCAGAGAAGTGTTGTCAAAGTCAGACCACGGACCAATTATTCATGATTTCATTTCATTATGTATTGATCATTGTAATTCTCTTTTTACTTGTTTCAACACAACTGTTTTTAACAAACTCCAAACCGAACAAAACTCTGCAGCTACTGAGATTTATGGTCAGAACATCCCACATTAGCCCCTTCTGTCCATTCTTCATTGGCTTCCTGTTCAGCCTCAGATTGACTTTAAAGTTATACTTTCCAAGCTCTGCATGGTGTGGCCTTCCAGTACATACAGACTTGTGCCCCTACTCCTCACAGTGAACCCTCCAGTCTTCAGGGCAAACTCCTGAAGGTCCCAAAGACACGGTTAAAAACCCAGGGAGACCGATCCTTTCAGGTTGTTGCCCCCACTATGGAGTCACTTGCCCAAGGCGCTGGTCGAGTCTGTGGACTCCTTCAAAACGGACTTGATGAAACTTTTATTTAGAGAAACTTTTAGCTGAGTATCTCCCCAGTGAGACCTATATGTTTAAAATATGGTATTTTTTCCTTGATTCTGTACAGCACTTAATGATTTTATCTGAGAAAAGTGCAAAATAACTTATTTATTTGTAAACTGTGTGGTTATTTAAATTGTTGTCTGTTGTTGTTTCTACAATGTATTCCTATTATGCTCATTTATTCACTTATTCCCAACATTTGTACTCTGTGGTAAAGGTATTTTTTTGTATTTCAGATTTTTTTTTTTTTTTTGTATTGCTTTGTATTTTATTTAAGCAGTTCATATGAACTGGGTGAAATCTTATCTTATAAATTCAAGAAATGGTAAAAACAATGCTGTTGGGTATATACTTTAATTACCACTTGCCATGATGAAGTAAAACAAACAGCTATATTAACTGCAGCACCTCAGGTCATTGTGATACTTGTCCTTGAGACAAGTACACCAACTTTATAAGATGTTCTGCTCTGTTTTTTATAAGATGTGGGTATGTGTAAACATACCCACATGTTCCGGTGATACCAACACTCACACTAGAGTTCCAAACATACTCGATAATGATATCAGCCCTTGGTTGGCAGCTGACATCAACACCAAATTTTCCAATTGTGATTGAAGTACACCCCATCTGTCAGGGCAGGCCCAGCCCAGAAGAATATGGAATAAAAGCTCTGTTGCATGAATGATCAGGATCCTTCAGGAGCAAAATACTCAGGGACTGTCTTGCATGTTTTTCCCTGTAAGGTCCAGCACTGAACATTACATCTGGCTGTACATATATGAATGGTGATAAACTGAAGTCAGTTGTTTTGACTTTTTCATACCAACTATAGAATCAAAGAACCTGGTGAAGATGGATGGAAGTCCTAGGCTCCAACAATGCTATTTGATTTGTTTCATTGCTGTATGTTGATTTGCCAGTGGAGGCAAACGCACCCTATAATTCACCTGGGGCAGCACTTTGGGTAGGACTGACTCCAAGTAAGTTAAAATTTCAATAGGACTGAATAAGATTAAATAAGTAAGATTAAATATTGACATAAACAGGACGAAGTGCATCATCTTCCTTTGGAGTTTTTGGAGACTGTTGGAACAGCTTTCAATCTTTGCATTCTTCTGCATGAACAGCAGGTGCTGCTGTGAGCCCCTTCAATGTCTTGAAGCACTCATGGGCGGCCACTGGACAAGTCCTCATGCAGCAGTTTCTCCATAGAAAATATAATATTAATTGTTTCTTTATTGGAAATTATTTAATTTCGATAGAGTTGCATATGAACTCCGTACAGGTGAGCCCAGAGAGTATAAATGGTATAAATTGAGGGCATTGTGATGACCAGCACAAGCATTTTCAGCAACAGACTCATCCCTAAAATGTACTATACAGAGTTTCTGAGCATCCTGCTGACCTGAGTCCACCTCAGTTCTCCTCACTGGAGCAATTGATCTAGGGTATTTTTTAATCACCTTTCCACCAGCATCCATTTCAACACAGCAAATTCATCAGTGTTTATTAACTCAGAGTTTATGAGTGGAATCATACATAGACTTTTTTTAGTGTTAAAATATCAACAATGGATAGTGTTATTTTTTTTTAACACTGAGTGCTATTAACACTATTTAGTTCACCAGCTTTAATGATTAACTCTATATTGTTTTAATTTTCAGAGTATGAAAAATTGTCACTTTCAAAGTTAATTTAGCATTTAAATTTTAATGGACACGTTTAGTCTATTTCTGTTATATTTTTGCCCTTCATCGCATTAATAGTGAGTGTTTCAGGCTTCAGCTGATTGAAGGAAAAAAAAAACATGCATCCCTAAGATGAAATGCAATGTCCTTCCATAGGCCGCGCTGTCTCTATGCAGGGAAACCAGCAGCAACATAAATACGCTGCTCATTTCAACTGGAAGCCCCTCCTGTGGAGGAGTTAAGTAACTGCAACTTAAATTGTGTTTTGATCAGGTCCTCAAACGGTAATATCTGCTCAGGTTTCCTATAAGATAGATATACCTTTTTTATTACCATTATTTCTGGAAAGTGTTTATTAATTTTCCTTCAAATACTTTTATAATCTCTTCGTTTTATTGTTTTTCATAATCTTGATTGCATAAAATTAAAATTATTAATGGCCTTGCATTATTGAAGCAGGGTTTAAAGCACTGCAGCTGCTATGTGTCTGAATTGACCGTGTGTTGTTGTCTCTCTGACCTGTTCTTGGTTTACGCAATTAAAACTTTTTTGAGTCTTGGCAAAGCAAGAGGTTTATTAGCTGGGATCTGAGCAGTTCTGACACAAATCTATTTGTAGGACTGGAATAAACAATTCAGCAGCACTCGTCAGTCACCTGAGATGAACTGGGGTATTTTGAGATACACGATGTGGTTTCACTTTCGTTCAAATGTTGTCATTTGCAGATGAGTGTTGCCATTTACTGAAAGTATATTCCATTGTATTTTTTTGAAGATCGTTATTTGCTTCTAAGTGATATACTTCTACTTTTTACAATACCAACTACTGCTTTTACAAGGGTCTCTGCTCAGTCATTTGTTTAACAGAAGATATATCCTGTTGTAAACAGCATGGAGACAGCTTCACTGAGGATATCCTCACAAAAACCCTGCTCATTTCAACTGAGACTCCCCCCTGTGGTATAATTGAGCAACATCGGTTTGAATTGGTCCTGTGAACTGTATGAACATGTTAATCCCAATATCATCAACGATGATATGTGTCAGTATGAATAACAAGTGTTTATTTTTTTATTTACTTTCTTTTCCTTTCCTTTCTTTTCTTTCCATTTGTTTATTTGCATGGGTTTACCCATAATGTAACAAGTGTAGAGGAGAACTGCAATGTGGAAAAAGGTTAGAATGTAGACCGCACGATTTTAGGTTTGACGCATCAAACTTCAACACTGTTAAATGCTTGTATGACAGGAGAGATGGCTTACATATGAACCAAGTAGAGGACCATTTGACCCAGTGCCTGCATCCTTTGTATCAGTACTTTCTTTTGTCTTTGGGCGATGTGTTGGGGACATTTGGCTTTCTCAGATTCAAACAGTCACTGTCACTATTTGGCTAGGTGTTATATTTTCACTCAGTTTGTCTTGCTATTTTCCTGGTTGTGTGTGTGTTCTTGTAGATACTCAGTTGTGAGGACCATAAATACTTTTTTACCAATAGAGTGAGGACATTTTTGCAAAGTGAATACATTTTTGCCGCTCCTCACTTCTCGACAGACCTTTTTGAGTTGATTTTTGGGTTCAGGTTTAGGATATGGGTTAGGTTTAGGCATTTATTTTTGATGGTTAGAGTAAGGGGCTTGGAAATGCATTATGTCAATGAGTGTCCTCACAACTATAGAAGTAAAACCTTGAAAAACGTGTGTGTGTGTGTGTGTGTGTGTGTGTGTGTGTGTGTGTGTGTGTGTGTGTGTGTGTGTGTGTGTGCGTGCGTGTGCGTGTGCGTGTGCGTGTGCGTTCTTGTATTTCTATCCTTGTCGGGGCCAAATGTCCCCACAAGGATAGCAAAACGTGGAACGACGTGCCTTGTGGGGACCTTTTTCCGGTCCTAAGTAGGAGAAACAGTGTTTTCTTGACCATGTTGTTGTTACTGAAAAAAGTAAAAGTGCAAAAACATTTCTTTAGGGTTAGGCTTTATTGTGGTGTGGGTTAGGGTTAGGGTAAGGGTCAGGGTTAGGGGCTAGACATGAATGGGAGTCAATGGACGGTCCCCACAAGGATAGAAATACAAGACTGTGCGTGTGCGTGTGTGTGTGTGTGTGTGTGTGTGTGTGTGTGTGTGTGTGTGTGCTTTTGTCTTTTCGAATATTTTTAATATTCATCTGATAGCTTCCAAAAATTATTTGGGGTAAACCTCTGAGCCTGAAAATAGCCACTTCATGTGCCTTGTCATCCTTTATGTATGTTCTGATTTTGTTGTTGTTTAGCACTTTGAGATCCATAAATATAAAGTCCACTACCAAAAGAATCATTTTTATTATTATTAATATTATTTTTGTTATTATTGGGGTCAATATTAGAACCTAAAATGTTTATACTGTGTACACGAATGACACTTGTGAAAATTGTATTATTTGCTGATGGCTCAAGTGTTTTGCAAACTGGTGAAGCTTTATGCCAACATTTTGAATTAATTACCTCAGAGTTTGGGGAAATGCATGGTTTGATACAAAAAAGCTATTAATAAATCTTTGAAAAACAGAAATCACAATTTTTTGGAAAATGTAAAATAATGAAGTTGATGGAGGGTGCAGATACAGAAAAGATTAATCAAATCACATTTTTAGATGTATTAACTGCTGACAAAATTTGTTGGAAATCTCACATAAAACATGTCAAAAGAAAAAAAAAAATCTGCAGAGCATCACAGTCCTGGTCAAAGCTAAGAACAATGTAGACCAGAAGTCTCTTTATACTATTCTTTACAATTCACTGATTTTATTTTATCTAACTTACTGTGTGGAAGTAGGGGGAAACACTAATGAAAATTCACTGCAAATATTGCACAGCATTTTAGGAGTTTATCTGTGAAAAGAACTTTATAAATAATCTTTATTTACTTAGCTGTTAATCTGTAAAAAAGAGCAATACGAATTGTACATAAGGGTGGCATTTGTGACCACACTACTCTTACAATCAATAACTTTAGAATTCATGGATCTTGAGGAGTTTTAAACTGTTAAAAAAAACCTTAAGAAGCAAAGAATAAGTTATTACAGAGTAATATTCAAACAATGTTCATTGAAGGAGAAAACGATTACGATCTAGTACGCAACCCCTTGAAAAGGTTTTGTGTCACAATATGTGGTGTAAAAGTATGGAATTATATGTGTGTGGAGATGAGACGATTGTCAAACTCATGTCAATTCAAAAAGAGGTATCAAGAGATGATTCTGGGAATGTACTGGGTTTGGTCACGACAGGAGGGTTGGGTGTTTATTGTGCTGAATTGAGTGATGAATGTGTTTTAACTGTTGACTTTCGGATACAGTGATGTACTGAATTGGATATCAATCATTAAAATGTAGTGTTTGGCAAATTGAGGTAATGACAACTATGCGAAGAGGTAGGATTAATTAATTATTCACTTCATACTCCTTTTGTACATGTAAACATGACTGGCACACATCGTGGTCTCTCCTCTATATTGTTTACGTAATTGGATATTGGATGCTCTGTCTTTCTTTGTTTTGATTGTGTTGTTTTTTTCCATGTTTGAAAAAAGCTTCTATTATTATTAGTAGTAGTATTATTAATACTAGTAATAATAATAACAACAGTAACAGAAAGGAGGCAGAAACGTTGCATGGTGTCTGGCAGGTTGAACACAAGGAAGCCTGCAGCCTCACAAACATCCTGCTCACATTATCTGTTACTCCACCTTGTGGCCAAATGAAACAACAGCAGGTTAAATTTACTCGTATATTACTTTGAATCTGTTGTTTTCAATGAGATTAGCACAAACACTGGCCGTGCATCTGAAGGTGTTAACTACTACCAGCTAAAACGCCCTCTTACAATATATGACATTAAATGGACTTTTACAAAGCACCCATAACTCCCAGATAAGCTACTCCATCTTCAAAGTATTGACCACTTGATGTAGACATGCCAAAATTAAAATAATAGTAAAAAATACATTTGCTTCTGAATACTAGTAATAACTGAAAGTGCATAGGAAGAGTGTGAGGCAGCATGGGGGGGGGGGGCGGACAAAACCCTGTAAGGTATGGCATCCCAGGCATAACATCTTGATTGGCATTTAATTTTGTCTCCACAAATTAATAATAATAATACTATTTTGAATCCATGAATTAGTAACAAGGAAAAACACAAATACACCCAATTACTCCCAGGAGTAGTATATAGGTTGTTTTTTTTTTTTTACAAGGATTGTATCCAAAGTAATATGACAACTAATGATTTTACCATAACGCATCAAGTAATTTTAACAAAGGTAGATTTTAAATATTACCAGTTTAAACAGAGGTAGCAAATAAATTCAGAAACAAATCAAATCATTTTCCTCCTTTTTAGTGAATTTTTAACTTAAACTTCAACAACATCTCAAATAAATATTAATTCTTGTTAAAGCATATTAACTAAAACTTTGCACTTTAATTGGGGGGGGAAAAAACATTAAACGTAAAGTTCTTATTTGAAGCCGGAATGTCCCAAGTGCTCCTGAATGCAAACAAACATTTCTCCTTTAAGCCAACGGAGATATCTGTGCAATCACTGTTCTGCGACACTAACCAGATTTCCATCTACGGTCGAAGAGGTTTTGCACATGATAATTATAATAATAACAATAATAATAATAATAATAATAATAATAATAATAATAATAATTATTATTATTATTATTATTATTATTATTATTATTATTATTATTATTATTATTATCAAGATGCCATAGCCTATAACGCAGTTACTTAGATGTTAGATGGTAGCATTAAAGTCTAATGTTATATGTATTAGATAAGACTATTTTACTAGATTACTGATCATTGATAATCAACTAATATTCAGTCATATATTGGTGGTATTATTATTATTATTATTATTATTATTGTTAATGTTGTTATTATTATTATCATTACTACTGCTACAATTGTTACTATAATTATATCATCAACATATATGTTAATTTGATAATACTATTACTACAACTACTATTATATCTTAATCATGCACAATACATTGATATTGTGTTATTTTCAATGTATGACTTGTTATATTTACTTTGCAAACACAAAATCGATACAGTAAGTGATAATGGTGCTAATCTTAAACAAATACTTAAAAAAATTACACTCAACAAATCTCTAGTATAGGGCAGGCAAGGGGGGCTCTGCTGTTGGGAGGCCACCACCGTCTAGCAGTAGACTCCCAATTCTTGTCTTTTTAATGCACAGCATAGGACATTTTGCAAAGGGTGGTACTGTTGCCTTAGGACTGACCCCTCTGGCAGCAGGTCCACAAAACACCTGGACCTTTGACATCACAAATCTCACCTCTACTATGCACTAGCAAAACTAATGCTTAAAATAAAGATAAATATAAACTGTTAGCACCATTGACTATTGACATATTGACTATAATTACTGGTGCTATTCCACTATATGTTGATATGTGTTGATGATGTGATAAGGGCGGTGGTGTTGATAATGGTAACAGTAACATTTAAATGTATATGTGTATGTATGTATGTATGTATGTATGTATGTCTATATATATATATATATATATATATATATATATATGTTTGTGTGTATGTGTATATGTATGTATGTATGTATGTATGTATGTATGTATGTATGTATGTATGTATATATGTGTATATGTGTATATGTAGGTATGTATATATGTCTCGACTAAATGCACTTAATTCATCAATTATGGCAACCTAAAGATGTGAAGGATGACAAGGGGTGGGAGTTAATAAGTTATCTTCATCCCACTCCTTTTTGAGGTACACTCATCAAACTGAATACAACACATGTCTAGTTTTTATTCTTCTTTTTTTCTTCTGTTGTTGTTTTTTTTCTATACTACTTCTATATAATCTGTTTTTTCCCCTGCCCAGTGTGGGGAATTTTGTGTTAAGTACTGTTCAGTGTATTATTTCATGTTGTTTTTCCTGTGCTTCGAAATAAATGCATTCATCTTCATCTTCATCTTCATAATCCCAGGGAGGAACACTTTTCTGATCATTCCCAGTTTGTGTGAGCTGTGTCCTACTTTGTGCAGGAAGGCTGCAACATAGCTTTCCTCCACCACTAGCTGGCCAGGGGCATCAATCAGGTGATTGGGTCCACCTTTCTCCTTTTTGATGAGAGATGGGAGGCAGAGCCAGCGCACTGCCACTTTTGACAGAACAATGATTTAATGTACAGTAAACCTCAAAATCAAAATCAACAAACCAATATAAAGTACTTTCTATGACCTTTAACTGTCTCAAAAGTGTCACTAAAAAGACTGAAGGATGGACCCAAATGCTGACAACAGGAGGGTGGAATTGAGAAGAATGTATTGTTAAGTCCAGGGGCAAAGACTGTTGGAGGAAATAAAGTAAGATGAGCCAACAACCATAAAAGAGGAAAGAGGGGTCTAAATAGAGAAGACACAGCTGCAGCACATGATGAGGTGAGGCAGACACAGACAGGTGAGTCTGATCACACACTTCTCAACATAATAACCTGGAATGCGAAAGGTCTCATGATGTTAAAAGAAAGAAGTTTCTCTGGCATTTAACAACTTGGTTAGGAATGGTGTTCTTGCAAGAAACTTCCTTTTAAAATAACCACTATCATCAGATTCAAACAGATTGCATATAGGGAAAGTGTTCCACTCCAAATTTATTTCTAATAATAGAGAAACGGCTATGCAAAATTCACAAAAATGTTCCCGTTATTGTATATATATATTAGTTTAAACACAAATGGCAGGTACACACGCACACACACACACACACACACACACACACACACACACACACACACACACACACACACACACACACACACACACACACACACACAAACATGCTGAGCACCATTGCCAATCTGAATCGTCATCATCTAGTTCTATCTGGGGATTTGAACTTGGTACTTGTCTTGAATCATTTATCTCATTGTGTGTCAAATTTATCAACACAAACAATCCAGACATTTATGGACACACACACACAGCCTTGTAAACCTAATGCAGGTTTAAAAATTTCAACACTATGGAGTGTTTTCTTTTTTCTGTTTGAATATTCCAATAATCAACCCTGAGTCAAAGGCACAATTAGAAAAAAAAAAAAAAAAAACCTCAGTGTGGAGGAAAGTGGTAATGCAATTATGTCCCTTCAGAGTGGGAAAGTCCCATGCCCTGATGGGTTCTCCACGAAGTTTTATTTATTTATTTATTTATTTATTTTTAATTTAAAAATGAACAAATCTCTCTGCTTCTTTCCATCGACTCAGAAGCTCTCAAAAGGAAAGCAATTTATACCCCTCTGTAGCGGAGCCAGAGTGGGGGCAAGGGGGCGGTCGCCCCAGGGCCCACAAGGTCATAGGGCCCCGTTTCATGTGATGTGTTCACATTAACTCGTAAATAAATTATTATAATAAAATGTGCAGTGTGTGCGAGAAGGTATACGCATATGATTGTGGGCTCCAATTTGCCAATTCTTACATTAGGACTGTCCATGAATGCATCAGAGCTGTAAGCCAGCGCTGATTGGCTGTGCGGCATTAACGAGGTTTTTGTTTTGCACTTGATCTGAACTCTTTGGAGGAAAGTTAAACAGTATGCTAAACACTATTCTAGCCGCTAGCGGTACTACCCAAAACCTAACATCGGAGCCACTGGTGAGTCAGTGAAACCTTCAAAAGTATTATCTTGATCAGAATGCTGTGGTCTTAAACACCTGGCTATTTGAATGTGCCTTGTGTTGCCCTCAACTACAAGAGACCGCCGAGTGTATTTTTTTCTAATATACGTGAATTCCAAAAGGCATAGATAGCTGTGTCTATATCTATCTGAATAGATTGTGTAATTTTAGACCAGCTGTGTTATTTTATATTTAGGCTGTATCAAAGATGGTACAAATTTAGCACGTTATCTGAGATTTCAGCACCATGGACAGCGAACGCTCTGAGATTATTGACACCTGTGACGGCCAGCGCCCACATACTGCGGAACGGCTGCACTGCGCTGCGCCACGCAGGTCGCAGCCCTCACGCAGCACTGGCTGCTTTCTGAGGCAAATAGGTTTGCTTGGCTCAATTAAAATGAGCATTAGTGTGTTGTTTGACGGTAGGATGAGGTATTGTTTGAATGGTAAAATTACTGCCTTAAGGGCCCTTCAAGAATGCTCCGCCCCCTCTGTACTGAGACCCACGCTCCGCCTCTGATACCCCTTGTAGGAGCCAATTAGCACCAGGTGTATAAATAGGAAGTGATCGTGGCTTGGCAGGGGTTGCTGCCCCGAGAGGAAAAACGGTTTTGATCGCCGCCGCCGTTGCTGTTGCCGTTGCTGTTGCCGTTGCCAGTGATCTGTGTTCTGTGGTGGAGTTTGTAAAGAGGAAAATACATGGACATATTTCAAACATGCAAACGATCGCTTCAGCGACATCATTCAGGCCGTAAAGGGTGTCAGCGTGCCAGCCAAAAATCCAGGTTGAAGCACCGCAGGGGCTTCAAGCGTAGACTTTGCCCCTACACCCCTCTTGTAGAACAGTGCAAAATTGGTCTATTTTACCATTATCTCTTATTGGAAGAGCAAACTTCGCAAAGATGAATTCATATATTTATTTCAAGTGGTACCTGTCACAGTTATTTTTCAAAGTATTCAAACAGATATGGTCTTCCTTAGTTTGGAATAATAAACAACTTGTATAAGTAAAGAACTCATGGAAAGACCAAGATTTCTAGGTGATTTTTGCCATATTACTGGGCCACAGATCTAAATTTTATCCCCCTGTGGCTTAGAAGATTAGAAGGTTTTAGCGCCAGCATGGTTGTAGATTGAAGTGTCCACAAGTAGGCTAGTCCACCTTTACTCCCTGCTTTGCTTGGTACATCTATACCATCAAGAGTTAACAATATTTGTTTAAAAGTAATTGTTCCTTAGTCACTGTCTTGACTGTAGGATGGACCCAAAAACAGACAACACAGGGCAGAGTTGTGATGAGTTTATTGTTAAGTCTAGGGGTACCGAAGGCAAAAACTAGAGACATTCGAGGCTGCAGAGTGAACAGGAGCACACGAGGGAAGCAAAGACAAACCACCACAGACAGAAGACAGAGGAAGTTTCTCAATACGCGTACTTGTATGCATCAACATTACACAGGTACACGCCTTGCCGCCATCTTGTAGAGGAGGAGAGGTGGTAGTGCATGAAAGTGTATGGAGGTAAGAGGTTCTTCTTCATCCCAAAGTAGAATTTTTCTCAGAATTTTCCATCGGTTGCCATGCCATTTGATCTGTTAAAAATGTCACATGTAGTTATGACAGAGGATGCTTAGATTTTTTTTAAATGCTGATTTTACAATTTCGATACAATATTACTGGACAAGATGGTGGACTTTTGTCCCCCTTACAGATTTTCTAACGAGGAGAACATACAAGCCAGATCACAGATTTTTCAATGCGTACACAAACAATAATATAGAATGAGCTGGTTGTTAAATAGTGAAATAAACCCAGACAGGACAGATTCAATCCTTCCGTTCTGCATCCATGTTCTTTCCATAATTGTACATTATTCCACATATTACACAGCTACTTACCGGTGAAATTACTTATCTGAGACCTTATAGTGCTTAAAATGCATTGTTAAATTATTTAACAATGTATTTAGTTTAAATACATTAACTGTTTTTGCCCTAAAATGTTTTGTGACAAACCATGAAAATTGCTGATCTAAAAACTTATATCAACTGTTCACATCACATATTTCAGTTTGATTTGTTTTGCGCTTTCAGATGTTGATCTTGAAGATTTGAGGAAGACCAGACTAAATCTGGATGGACTGATGCTGGATCCCATGGCTATAACAAAACATGAGCAATCACACAATCCCCAAACTAAAACAATGTCAGGGTCTGTGCATACGGAGATGGATTCAGTGAGACAGATTTTGCATCTTAGGTTCTCCTGTTTATGGGGTTCATCAGGTTTAATATCAATATTAATCGTAATATTGATGTTTAAAAGAAAATGATGAGGGACTATCGAGGAAACAGAAGCCCTGATCCAGTGGAAATCTGGAAATGAATCCCTCCCTCAGCGCTGCAGCCCCGGCAGCCCCCCTCTTCCCATGCTAGCGCCTGGGTCATCTCTGTCATTCATCTCTGGCCTCTATGATGTCACCCACCACTGCACAGATGTTGTGGAGAGTGCAGCAGAAACCATCAGGACATATTTCCTGGCTCTAGCTCTAGCTCTAGCGAGTTTTCAGAACTTCAAAGGTGCACTGAATGATGCTTCTCCCTTTGGTGTGGTGTTGGTTCCAGGCTTGAACTTGGCCTGTAAATTAAAATTGATTCGGCTAGCCAGACGGAAAACATTAATCGCTGCTTCGACCGGATCCTCGTGGGAAAGCCGAACCAAGCATCCACCCCCTCTGCTTCTTCATCAAAAGCCAAGAGACAGCAGAATGAGGAATCATCTGGAGCCATTTCTCCACCTGCAGAGGACTTGACTTCTTATCTCTGTAGATAAGACACTTTCCAGCCTTGATGCCCATTTGAGCCTGTTGGAAATCCTCCATAAGGAATTGACCATTTCTAACATTTTTCACATACCTTTGACTCAGCATTGAACATGTATGGTTCGAGCGGTTGGAGTTTGCATGGCCATCGAAATATATTGTAGCGGCCGTCAGCCTGATCCACAAGGCATAGTGGGTGGGAGTTATTCTGGACATTTGGGGGCTTATTTTATGGGCTATTTGAGTTACTGGTGTTATGTTCATGCTTATTTGTGTTATTTAATTCTACTTCACATTTCTGTGTTTATTTTGTGTGTTTTGGGGCATCCTGTATTTTTCATTATGGTCTCACCGTGAGTGGGGGGATATGACCAGGGCCTGTGTGATGCTGTTTGATGCCTGTCCTGAGTGCTTGGTGACTTGTCACAAAAAAAGGCCTGAGTTAATCTCAAATATTCTCGTCATGTTGCTGCCTACTTCCGCTCCAAACGGAATATGTACAAATAGCCTGCTTTGCAAAGAAATCACCTTCCTTTTTACTTTTATTGGGACAATCATTATCTGCTGCTTCTTCCCTTTCGGGGTCGCGGGTGACTGGAGCCGATCCCAGCTGCTGTGGGCGAAGGCAGGGTCTGCCCTGGACAGGTCACCAGTCTGTCGCAGGGCTGACATATATACAGACATACAACCATTCACTCACACATTTATACCAAGGGGCAATTTAGGGTGGCCAATTAACCTGACATGCATGTTTTTGGACCGTGGGAGGAAGCCGGAGTACCTGGAGAGAACCCAAGCACACTAGAGATGCGAGGATTGCGGTTGCATCCGCGGAGCCCGTGGATAACCGCAGATCGGGCAGATGACGTGTCGAAAAATTAAGATTTCAATTACATTGGGCGGGTTGCGGTTGAAGCACTCAAATAAAAAAAAATATATATAATATTCAAAATGTAAAGAAACGAACGAAAACGATGGTTAATTAATTTATTAACTGCAAAATTAACTTATTTATTTTCCAGTACAGTTAGTATAACAACAAAAACTTATGTTAAATGTTGAAGCTGCATGTTTCAGGAAGGCTCTGTGGCTCGGCACCGGCGGGACATAAGTAGTGCAGTGATATCAGACAGGAGAACCACAGAAAGAAACAAATGATACTGTTACACACAAAAGTGTGCATAATCATGGTATTTACAATTTAACCGCACATTCAGCATGCTCAGAGGACAACGCAGCTTCTCCTTTTCAAGGGCGACCAGCGTCTCGCTGCAGTGTCGGCCGGCAGGTGAGACACGCCGCATGCAGGTGGTTTATCTGCCACTGTGTGGAGGTCTGAGGTGATGCTGGGGTCCCTTTCTGGCTGGTGGACGTTGGGGCCTTGCCGGACTCTCCCCGTTCTCAGATGACTTCTCATTGGTGACAGACCCTCATCTGCCGTCACCTTGAGCCCCCTTTCCCCCGCGCGCCAGGTTGGTGCGCGCTTCCTCCATGCTCTGCTGCATGCCTGCTCCCTTTCTGTGACCTGGCCAAGAGCACAGGCATCTTCAGTAGAATCTTTTTAGGAGGCATCTTCCTAAAAACTATTCTGTGGATGGCGGGCGGGTTCGGTTGTGGAAATTAGTAAAAAATCGTTCGTGTGGGCGGATAGCGGGCGGATGGAGATTTTAAGAAGAGGTTGCGGATGGAAAAAAAAAGCCATCCCCACATCTCTAATGCACACACGGGGAGAACATGCAAAGTCCACACAGAAAGGCCTGAGCCCCAGCAAGTATTTGAACCCAGACCTTCTTGCTGTGAGGCACGAGCACTAACCACTGCACCACCATGCAGCCTCTCTTTATTAGGACAGAAAAGCATTATTAAAACTATTTTTGGTCAACTACAAGTCCCAGTTTTGTTTTGTTTTTTGTCTACCTATAGCGGAATAATTTGTTTGATACCATTGTATCATATCTGTTCTGCAGAATTGTTGGATCTTTAGACCCATTACAAGGAAGCACTAAAAATACAATTTTCCTCCTTTTTGACGTGATGATGAGTGATTAGTGCGCCCATCTCGGATGTGTCCATTTCTAAAACATGCAATTTCTGTCATGATCGGTGTGCCGTTTGACCCAAATGCAGAGAGACAGAGACAGGATTGGCATTTGCACAGGTTTGTTTTTAAGCAGGATGTCCGGGAAGACTGCACCCTGGCAGCAGAGATCGTGGCGAGGTTGTGGCGTGGCGAGGTCAAGGCGATATCCCTCACTGAAAATGGCAAGCAGTCTGGTGAGGACAACGATCCAGCACGGAGCAGGTAGCAGGCAGAGTGGCAGTCCCCAGGTGACTGCAATGAGAAATCAGCAGGACCCAGGGAGACTGTGACTGCCCGCTGCCTGCCTGAACAGAATCCTAACAATTTCAGGACAAATTGTGGTCAAAATATTGTTCAATTACAATTTTTATTATCCAGTCATGATTAAATCCTTTTTTTCCCCTTTGTTTTGCTGTGAATGGCTTGCTTTGCTGCCACAGCCCACAGACAGAGGAGAGAGTTTATTTCTGTTCCTTTGTGTTTTTGCAAATCATCTGTGGTTTAGAGTTATGATGCTAATAAATAAAAGACTGTCTTGAACCTTGGAAGACCACACACTGGTGACTTGATTGTATGCATATGTGTGTGTATGGATTACTTATTGATTAGATAAGATATGCCACATCCCCCCCCCCCCCCACACACACACACACACACACACACATACAGAAAAAGAAAAAAAAAACCTCTTTATACTAAATAATGATAAACCAACAATGTATGCTTTGTTTTTTCTAAATAATGAAAGAGCAGATAAGCAGCTGGTGGAGCTAAATAAATGACTACTACTACTACTACTGGTATTACTACTCTGTGATAACTGAGAGGGTGCAAGTCCATGGTATTCTATAAAACTTGCCCGTTTTGTTGTTTTTATCAAAACGGTTCTTGTCACTGACAGCTCAATCCGTGCATTTACGTGGGATTTTTTATTCCTGTGTAAATCCGAATAAAGCCTATAATTCCGCTCTAAAACGATCATGTCAATGCCTAAAAACTTTACTCAGAATTGAGTTTGAATTCGAATAGACTGGCGGTTTCTTTGGAAGCGAAATTATAAGTAAATTAGGCGCGACTATGCCAGTCATTCTGCGCATGCTCCGTCGTGATTAAGAGGAGATCAATATAATGTCAGACACTACAATAATGTGAGAGAAACTGATCATAAAACACAAACTAAAACATGAATCAGACATTGAACAACGCGAAAAAGACGTAATGAAAGTAATCAAATCAAAATGACACAAGAAAAAACAATAATGGAAATTGCTGTAAAATATTCAGAAGGTGACACAGAAGAACTACAGATTACAACTATAAGACATAAAGCAAAGACAGAAACAGAAACTTGTCATCAAAAATGGTTTAAAAAAGACAGGAACAGAGGGAAGAAGGACTTGCATGTTTTCTGAAACTCTAAAATCTATCCAGAACATCAGTAACATGAAACTTCAGCATCATAATACTGTTTATATTGCAATGTTTTCTGACACAAGCAAGTTCTGCAACATCACACTGCCACATCTGAAAGAAACTGATCATTTTTGGTTTTTTATCAGCCCATTTGTAGTTAGTATTGCTTTTCATGTATGTACATGAAGGTGAAAACATTATGGAGCTGCCATCTCTTGCCACAGACCTCAATGAGCTTTGTGCCTTAGCATTAGCTGTAGTCTTGTCAGGATCCCATCTGTGTCTGTTGCTCCATCGCATCTCCATCTGGTCTTTCCAACCGTGCAGTGGTCTTTGTCCTTGTGTCCATTAGGGTAAAGTGAAGGTTTGATGTTTGGTGGTACTCACTTGGAGTATACAGAAGAATGAAGAGAGAAAGGTTTGAACAGCATTAAACATATTGTAGTGGCCATGGGGGCCACTAGGGGTCCTGTTGGAGTAGAGAACTGCTCCCTTTTCCTGAAAGATGAGGCCACACAGTGGAAAAACTCTTTAACTGGGGTTCAGTGGAAATGGAAATGAAGGAGGTGGCAGCCAGTCAGCCTTTAAAAATAACACCGTTAAAAAAAAAAAAAAATCTTAGCATTTTAAAGTGAAAAAAAAAAAAATAGCACCAATAGTAAATACGCAATAATTTTACCAGCACTAATTTCAACATAGAAATATCTAAATACATTAGAACATAAATATGTAAATGATTGTGAAAACTATTATGAATAGATTCTAACTAGTGCTGTCGGTTTTGAATGTGATTAATTGAGGGACAGTTGTCATCGATTAATTTTTTAGAATTGGAATTATTTGCAGAATTAGGGTTAGGATTAGTAATTGCCTGAAAGAAAAGAAATAGGAGAGAAAACTCATTTTACTGTCATTTTGACATTGTTCTTTTCATCCCTGTACAGTTCAGGTGAACTGTGAGGATTAGATTCTTCATTTGAAGCGTGAAAATATTACAGACATCCTTCTGTGAATGTTGATGTTTTGGACTAATCAGCATCGAAAGAGAAACTGGGACTGGCCTTCCCTTGAGCATCTCAACTTTAAAGGTGCATTAAAGCTCGTGTCCAGAGTTTCCATTCGTTTCCAATGTATGTATCATTTTTTAACAGAGCTTAAATGTGTCCGTCTGGTTCGATACTATGATATAATATTAGCATAAAGCAATATAAAAATTTATTAATGAGCCCCGGCTTCGTCTCATAGATTCCCATGTTATCCGAAAAAGCGCAGGCCAGCTTCAGCCAATAGATTTCGAGCTTCCGCCTTGTGGTGCTGTCAATCAAAATGTCCACGCAGCCAGAGAGCACGCCCACTCGCCCAGGCTGAGGTGAGTTAGCTCCGCAGCAGCCGCTCCACTTACCTCGGATATATCCATTGTCTGCTGAACATCCACCGTAAACAACTGAACATGTAGGATGCTGTAGGACTCGGAGGCTCTCATTTTCACACGACGGATAATAGCGTGCACAATTAAAGGGGCGTGGCTTGGTCGCTCATGAAAGCAGAGGGAGGGCGGAACCTAAGACGTTGGATTAAAAAAAAACCTCTCTCTTTCAAAACTCCAGACATGAGCTTTAAGGAGTTTTACAACCTTAAAAATACTTATTTTCCACCATAAATATGTTACACATTTTTAATGACGTGTACAATGTGCCCTGACATATTCGTTACAAGTACCTCTAACAGCGCTAAATTGTCACTTGAAAGTTGCAGTGCCGGTCCAGCACCAGCATATTCTTGGGGAGAATTTGAAAGGAATGATGTAATGCACGCTCCGGCTCCTTGAGTTTTGTTTTGTCCGCCATTACTCCGCCAGATGCTTAGTGAGCAACAACTGAGCAGTATCTTCCAGAAAGTAAGAAAAGACTGGCTTCTAGCACTGCCACAACTCCAGCACAGACTCCACCAGGTAAAAGAAACTTAAATTTTACTTGAGCGCTACTAAACGAGCGAGGAAGGAGTTCCCCTCTTCCGTGCACGCCAGCCACAGGCATGAGTTTTTTACTAAGCTGCATTACGCCCAAGGCCCGCAGGGGGCGCTGTTTCGCATAAAACGTGCAGACTCCTTAATGCACCTTTAAAGTGTTGGATGATTCAATTTCCGAACTTGTTTGAGTGTTTTCTGATGTGAAACTGCTCCACTAAAGATAAAAGACTCAGATAAATCCATTTTTGTAAATTAAATTAGTGATTTTATGTGTTGATAACAACTTCACAAATGATCATGATTAATTGTGGTCAGAGTTGTGATTAATTAGATGTTTTTATTGATTGACAGCACTGATTTTAACAGCTTACTGAATATGCATTAACTAACTTGAAAATGTTACATTTCCTTCCGTTTTCACAAAGTGACATGCCCTCGTTTCACATGGTTCAACAACGACAGACTTGGCTGCATCAGTGTCGTGAACCAAATCAAGGGGAAGAGCAATCAGAGGGTTGGTCTGTGAAGAAACTAACAGGGTGGAACGGGAATGGTGTTCTGTTTGGGGTTGGAACTAGTGCTCAGGCTCCGGATCACAGCTTCATCCAGGTGTGCCATAGATTTTCACAGGTGCAGTTTGTCAAGATTTAAATAAAAGCTGAGCACCTCTAATGGCATGAAGACCAGCACACTACTGAGTGATGCTCGAAGGTTCCTCTATAAAATTATGTTGGTAATTTGTTTGGGTTCTCACCATTAAAAAATATTTTTTCCAAGAGGAGAGACTGTTCCACAATATAGAGGTGCTTGAGGTTCAATATACTAAAGTCGCTTAACTGTAAATTACTAAAATAATGTATTCGTTTGATCTGCCTATCTTTAAACTGATCAAAAGTGAAAATTGAACCCTTTATATTTTCTCATCCCAGATGTAGTTGGCAAACAGACACTTTGCAGCTGCTGGTGCACTGATCAGGAATAGAGACTGACATATTTGAAGAAATAGTCCTGCACAACTAGTACATACCTGTTGCCATGACTTATGGATCTCAGTGATGTCACCTGCAACCTTTTCGTATGGTTTATTAGGAACAATGGTTTTCACTGGATCTCTGTGTTGAGATATGGAATTTCATCTTGCATGGAACACATTATTTTACAACTGGTCAACCCAGGAACTACATTTGTCTTCATTCATTTCAACAGAGTTTCAACTTGTGCTTGAATTTCAGTTCTCTGCTCTGGTGTTACTCTTCTGTTTAACTTGTGTGGCACCACCTGTTCAGATATGATGCTTGATTATACCAGTACAGCTGTCTTCTTCATCTTTACTGAATATAGCAGAATATTTCTAAAGCAGTGATTTCACAGACTGCACTTGAGAAGGTGACAGATTTGTTTAGTTCAATTGAGCAAACACTTCAATGCCTTCAACAATAGCACAGATTTGAGAAGAAACACATTGTTGAGATGGAGCATATTTCTCATCAGCCAATCGTTTGGGAGCATCATCCCGGTTCTGTGATGTCAAAGTTGATGTTTGCCGTGTGTGTGTGTGTGTGTGTGTGTGTGTGTGTGTGTGTGTGTGTGTGTGTGTGTGTGTGTGTGTGTGTGTGTGTGTGTGTGTGTGGTCCGGGTTTTACTATGGTTGTGGGACAAAATGTCCCCACAATCATAGGAAAACCAGGCACAATATCATTTGTGGGAACATTTTTTGGGTCCCCATGGGGGGAAACAGTGTTTTCTTGGCCATGTTGTTGTTACTGAAAAAAGTAACAGTGCAAAAACATTTTTTTAGGGTTAGACATTGTTTTGGTATGGGTTAGGATTAGGGTTAGGGGTTAGACATGAATGGGAGTCAATGGAAGGTCCCCACAAGAATAACCATGCCAAAACCTGTGTGTGTGTGTGTGTGTGTGTGTGTGTGTGTGTGTGTGTGTGTGTGCGTGCGTGCGTGCGTGTGGAATATGTAAAACAAAGCATATTTCAGATTCAATAAATAGGAGATGGATTTAGATAGTGATCCGGAAGCAAGCGTCTTGTCATGTTTCCATTATTATAACTACTTAATGCTACATGATGCATATTCTCTGATCACCAGAGTCTGATGAAAAACCGCAGATCATCATGTTCAGCAAAGTAAATTCCAGCAGCTCTGTGATGTTGTCAGGTGAATAGGGATCAAAACATCTGAGAAACACATGACAACCTAGTTAAGGTATTTCTGATGTTGAACAGTGATTCTAAATGGAGTTACAAGGTGTAACTAAAGAATGGATTTCACTTAGTGCTTTTCTATCACTTGAACAATGCTCAAAGTACTTTACACTGTTAATCACAGTCACCCACTCACACATCTATAGAGCCAGCTGCCAAGCAAGACTGGGGTTCTGTGTCTTGTTCAAGGACACTTCAACATGTGGAAAATAAAATGTGGAATGAGCGCGAATCACCATGCCTACAAGGTGATTCCGCGCCTCGTAGGCAGTTGCAATAGCGCCCCCAACCCAGTGGGCAAGATGCTGGGAGGACAGCAGGGCTCCATGCCCCCTGGCTCCAAACCGCACAAACAGCTGGTCCGTATTGCGAAATCCAGCTATGCGCTCAACATAGCAACGCAGAGCCCTGACCGGACACAGCAACCATAGCCGAGGGTCCTCCCCCGACGAGCCAGGCAAGGAGCCAAGTGCCCTGATCCGGATCACTCGCAACCAAAAGTCCGAAGTGATCACCTTGGGATGAATGACCGGGTTGGCCAGAGATGCACCAGTCCCCCATCCTGACTGAACACCATGCAGGAGGGATGGACCGACAGGGCACAGAGATCTCCAACCCTCTTGACGGATGCCAACACCAACAGGAGGGCAGCCTTAAAGGAGAAAAAGCGGTCATCCACCTGCTTCAAAGGCTCGAAGGGGGGTCCCTTCAGACCATCCAACACCGTGTGGAGGTCCCACGGGGAAACCACATGCCTGGGGAGCGGCCGCAGCCGACATGCCCCTTGCAGAAACCGCTTCACCAGTGGGTGACTGCGTGCTGACAAATGGCTGAAACCATCTTGGCCCGCCGCAATGGCTGATGCAAACACCACGAGAGTGGATGCAGTGCTACCACTGTCCAGCAGGGCCTGCAGAAATTCCAGCACCCCACTGATGGCGCAGGAGACAGCCCTTCTCCGAGCACCACGAGAAAGAGGTGCCACTGAGACCTGTAAGCCTTGACAGTAGAGGGGGCCCTGGCACTCTGGATGGTGGATACCACAGCCAGGGGGAGATCTAGTCCCACTAGTCTCACCCTCTCAGCCTCCAGGCCAAGAGTCTCCTGCCCAAGATGGGACGGGACCGAAGGGTGCCCCCTGTCTGTAGCAGGGCGTCGGGTCGTTCGGGAATCATCCACAAATCCTCGACTGCCAACTGAACTAGGTCTGGGAACCATCTGGCGCTCGGGGTGTCCGGGGCCACCACTATCACATGGAGGCCCTGCACCCTCACCCTGTGCAGCAATTGGGTCAAGAGGCGGGTCGGAGGAAACGCATACAGGAGGCCCGGAGGCCAGACCCTGTGCACGAAGGCGTCCACCCCGAGAGGGGATCCATCTGACGACCTGAGCGAGAACCAGAGTGGGCACAGTGCGTTCTCTGCACTGGCGAAAAGTTCTGCCACCGGGTGGCCAAATCTGCGCCAGAGTCGGGCTGCCACCCAGGGGGACAGGCCCCACTCGTGGTGGAGTGGGCCTCCCTGGGCCATTCTGTCTTCACCGACGTTGAGAGCCCCAGGCACGTGTTGAGCTCTCAGAGAGGACAGGTGCCGGTCCGCCCACAGCAGGATCTCCGCCGCCTTGCAATGTGGGGGGGGAGATCTCATCCCCCCCGCTTGTTTAGTTACGCCACCATCGTGGTGTTGTCCGACCTGACCAGTACGTGGCTGCCCCACAGCCTGGCTTGGAAATGGCGCAGCACCCGCTGCACCACAGTCATTTCCAGCACATTGATGTGAATGGGTGTGGAGTCCCAGGCACTGCCCACCGCGAGGTGGCCTAGGATGCCTCCCCAACCTGCGAGAGACGCATCCGTGAACACCTCGACGTGATGCGACATGCAGCCCATTGGAACTCCTTGCAGGAGAAGAGCGGGATCCAGCCAGAAGAGGAGAGCCTGACGCACCCAGGGCGGGATTGAGACCTTTCTGCGTCTGTCCTGTTTCCCCGATAGGCGGAGGCGACTGAACCACCGTAGGAGTCTGCACATGTGCCGAAGGCCCAAGCGAACCATGGGGTGGGCCACAGCCATTAGTCCCAGGACGGTCCTGACCAGGTGGACCCGGACTGTGGGCACCGCGATCAGGGACCTCAGAGTTGACAGGAGAGAGGCTTGCCTCTCCGAGGAGAGGCGGGCTGTCTTGGTGAGAGAGTCCTCTCCAAGCCCAAATAAGCTATCTGCTGAGCTGGGATGAGCGTGCTGTTGTCCCGGTTCACCATGAACCCCAGGAGCTCGATGTGGGGGAGGACCAGGGCTGTGAGCTCCACTGCCTCCTGGTAGAAGGGCGCTAGTATCAGCCAGTCGTCGATGTAGGTGAGGATCCTTAGACCATGATGACAGAGGGGCTCCAGCGCAGCCTTGACGCACTTGGTGAAAACACCGATCTCCCACGGCCCATCTGAGGAATCTCCTGTGCCTCCTCAGAATGGGGATGTGAAAGTAGGCGTCCGTGAGATCGACTGACGTCATCCAATCCCCGGGACAGACGCTCTCCAGGAGGTGTCTGACCATTAGAATACGGAACCTCCTGGTGGCCACCTGAGCATTGAGGACCCGCAGGTCCAGAATGGGTCTGATTCCACCATTCTTCTTGGGAACCAAGAAGTAGGGGGACTCGAAGCCCGCGTGCACCTCCTCTGCGCTCAACTCCGTTATCACACCCTGGCGTAGAAGTGAGGACACCTCTTCTTCCAGAGTGGCCGCCCCCGAAGGACATGCGAGCCGTGTACGAAGGATCCCGCTGAAAGGAGGTGGGCGACAGGCAAACTGTAGGGCATAACCGCATCTCAGTGTCCTGGACAGCCAGCGTGAGAGCGGACCCAGCATCGCACACCATGTCTGGAAGTGGAGCGTCGGCAGCTGTACCATGACCATGGCCGAGGGAAGAGGCCTGCCCGCCCTCCCGGCCTTGGGAGATGGGGGGCCCTTGGCGAAAGAGCTGTGGATGGGGCAGCCCAAGAAGCAGCGTGGGTGGCCGCCTTGGGGCCGCGCACCAGCACTTTGTCACCGTCGCAGGTGGCGCTGTCCTGACACACCTCGAGCCGCTGGCCGCGCCGAAGATGCCGGTGTCCAGGTGCTGGAGAGCGGGGATGTGAGTCGGTAAAACCCCGACACCCACGGACTCCCCTGCGCTCCCTCAGGGAGGCGGAGGCGTAGAAGGCAGCCTGTGGCGCTTATGAGCTGAAAGCCAATCACCGGAGTCGCCCCTCTTGCCCTTCCGGCATGAGGACGAGTTGGCCCGGTCCGCCGCCGCGATCTGCTCCCGCGGGCACAGCGTGGTGAACCTGCCGTCGAGGGAGAGCCGGCGTGGAAGCGTGAGGGAGCTGCGTGCAGGTAGCACTGTGTCCGGCGGCGGTGGGGGGCCTACGACGAAGATTGCGTGCTGGCTAAATAGCCGCGGCCACGCTCTGTGCTGCCCCGGGATGCTGGCGTGGTGAAGGGCTGCTGCTTACCAGGATGTCCGAGATGCGCCGCAAGCGCACCGCTCACCTCGACACTCTGCTTTATGAGGCAGCGGAGGGAAGGAGGGGGAGAGCTCTGCTGCGCTCGGCATGCTTCAGTCATGCAAGCACAGTGAGAAAAGGAGGCCGAAGGTTTCTCTTTAGTGATATAACGGGCCTGACGGCCTTTAATGACAACACTTTTCACGACAGATGCAGACGGTCGAGAGCATGGGACCATTTCGGCTGGTCGGAGCCCTGGGAGGATGAAGACCGGCAGGCAGCTGAGCGAGCCTGGTCAGGTGCTGTGGAATCCCAAGGGGCAGACCTCCGCCGCTCTGCAGGACACCGTGCGGTGGATTCGGCGCACAGTGGGGCTGGAGGTGGGGGACGAGCTGCTGTGGGCCTCGGGCCACCGCCTCCAGACACTTGATGATCACATGGATGTCTGGAGCGCAGAGGGAAGAGGTAGAAAGGGGGAGCTCCAGAATACCCTTCTGGTCTCGTTCAGCGAGGGTGGAGAGACCAAGCCACAGATGTCTCAAACCGAGCTGGACGCTGGCCATGGCACGACCTCCGTTGATGGCAGTGGCATGGCACATGAGCATCAGGACCTCCGCCGTGTTCTGGATCTCCTTGATGTCCTCCGGTGATAGCTCTAACCGCTCGTGGCAGAGCTTATCAATGGAGCCAAGGAGGAAGGTCATATTGTTAGCTAAGGCAAACACCTGATTGCCATAGCATAACCACGGTCCAGGAAGGCAGCTATGCACCTGTTTCTTTCAGACGGCAGCACAGGCTTTCCGCCGAGCCACAGAGTGGAGGTGGGTAACAGGCAGAGCCTCACGTAATCCTCTATCACTGGGACTCTGGAGACAGGCGGCCAACCATCCACGCAGCAGTACTCATGGTAACCCTTCCCCGCACCCTTGGCGGTGAGCAGCGCACACCAGTCATGCTGCACGTTGGCCTGGAATGATGGCAGGGCGGGACAAAGCAACCCCGGGCCAGGACCAAGCCCGCGACTGGGTTGCTTGCCCGAGTGCGAAGTTGCGCTGCGCACGCTCCGGAGGTTGCAGCTGGAGTGCCAGGCCGGTGCGGTCCGAGCGGTGGTGAAGAGCCCCGCGAGGTGTTCCACAGGCTCGCGGGGGGCGCTCATGCAGCTGGCCTTGGAGAACGTGGAGAGGGAATCATCGTGCCATGCAGATTTCTCCGAGCCGGAGAAGCTATGGTAGCTGAGAAGATCCCGACCCCGACTAGGACCAGTCGGTGAAGGAGGCGGGAACAGCGGCGAAGTCCACGCCAGCGTCGCCTGGAACAGAAGCCGGTGAAACAGCGCCCATGAACGCCGCTTGCCGCTCGGACTCCTCGAGCAGGAGGGCGTGGCAGGCAGGGCAGGAAGCCCGCTGGCGCTGATGCTGCCCGCCCAGGCAAGTGAAGCAGTGCTCATGGCGGTCTTGCTCGTGGAGCGGTGTGCCGCAGCCGTGGTAGGTGAATGGCCCAACGCCGGATGGTGACTTTTCATGGGCCGGCTTGTCCATGTCTTCTTGTCTTCGTCTTGTCTTGAACGGACATCCAGATCAATCTCGAAGGCTGAGAAAGAAGAAGGAAGAGGTTCTGCCGCGTGCTGATTATATCCCCTTGTTGAGGGGCGTGGCAGTGTGCCAGCACGTGTACGGGATTGGCGCGTCGATTTCGAAACTGTCTCATTGACTGGCTGGCGCCAGAGGACAGTACCAATAGCGAAGCCCGTAGGTGGGCTAAGCACTACACAAAGTAGAACGTGCAAACTCCTTAATGCACCTTCAAGCCGAGATCCTATCTTAGAGTGGCATCATAAAGACTTCATTCTTTTATTTACATTTTAACTTTAGCCATGTTATATAATCAATAAATCATTTCAATTCATCTTTAAAGAAATAGGTGTGCTTTCATTTTCAATATGAAGTTTTAGATAGAATAACAACTACAATTTGGCACTCAGAGAGCGCAGCCCTCCGCCACAGCTCAAATCAGTCACCAACAACAATAAGAACACCATATATAATGAAAAACATTGTATTTCTCCCCAACACAAACAATGTATGGGAGAAAGCTGTTTGTTGCATGTTCATATCTCAATGTGTTGCCTCACAGTGACTGACACTCCGGAATCCCCCTTTTTTTTTGTCTGTTCTGGATCCTGGTATCCAGATCTGGATCAGCAGCTGACATCTCTTATACCCCTTTCACACTGCAACTAGCGGGTCGACCCGTGTTGCTAATAATCGCCTTTTGTGTCCTTTCACACTGCATGCAGACCCGCGTCTAACTGCCTGCTGGCGAGCCGCGTCGCTGCGTCTTCCCGCGCTGATAGTGTCCCGCGTTGATGACATAATCAGTGCGACGGAGCAAAGCGAAAGTAAACAATGCAGCGGAACACAGTCCCCGTTACCTGTAGACGAATCTCCTCTTCCCCACGGATCCAGAGGAGCTCTCTGGTCTCACTATCTTGCCAATACTGGGTCATCTTGACAAAGGAAATCTCACGCTGTGTCCAGAAACAACAACTAGCGTGCTAACGTAGCCACGCTGCGTCGACATCATCACGTAAGTTACCGCGTCGACTCACATCTGCCTTTCACACTCCCTTTCGCCCCTCCCACTAAAAAGCCGATAGTAGCGACCCGCTAAAAACCCACGTCGATGGGTTGAAAAACCAGGGTCTAATGCCGAGTTAACACTTTCACACTGCCATGAGGACCCGGTTAATTAGCGGGTTTAAACGGGTTTTTTGGCCAGTGTGAAAGGGGTATTAGAGTCATTGAAGAACTTACACTGTAATTTTTTGCTAAGCCCCCTTGTCATTTATTGTTGAGTCATGCCCAACTATGTCAAAGACTGCCCTATCTCTCAATGATAAAGAATCCTTTAAAAAATTCCTGGATCCAGACAGTGATCCGAATCACCACCAAAATTTAATGGATTCTAAGTTAGGCCAAGACCCACCATTCCACAAAGTTTCATTGCAATCCGTCCATAACTTTTTCCGTAATGTTGCTAACAAACCAACCAACCAACCAACAAACCAACAAACCAAAGTGATTACATAACCTCCTTGGTGGAGGTAATAATGTTGAATTATCAATGAAAATATTTCTGATGGTAGTTAAACAAAAACATATGCTTTCAATACTGACTGACCTCAAGTGTAATGGTCACTACCAAAACCATCAAGTCATAACTAAAATATTACTGAACATACTGAACAAATTAACAAATGCAACATAAATGACAATATCACAAAACAATATCAAAAATTTACATTAAAGCTCGTGTCAGGAGTTTTGAAAGAGAGAGGTTTTTTCCGCCCTCCCTCTGCTTTCATGAGGACCAAGCCATGCCCTTTAATAATGCACGTGAATTATCTGTCGGGTGAAAATGAGAGCCTCTGAGTCCTACAGCATCCTACATGTTTACGGTGGATGTTCAGCAGACCATGGATATATCCAAGGTAAGCGGGGTGGCTTATGGAAAGCCGAGTGAGTATTTATTATGCATCCTTGATATCCTTGATATCACAAGTCAAAAAAGCACACTAGTTAACTAGTGAGCTGCAAAAACTCTGACATGTCAACTAGTCAACCATGAATTAAGGTCACTAGTTAACTAGTGCGCACAATTGCATGATACTAGTTAACTAGTGATGGCCAAAATGCTCACTAGTTCACTAGTGAAGACCAACATGCTCACTAGTTAACTAGCTCAGGCCTTTTTCACCTTACTAGTGAACTAGCTGGACACAACATGTTTACTAGTTGACTAGTAAAAGTAGGAGGTATACTAGTTAACTAGTGAAACCATTTTCATCTGCACTTGTCAACTAGTGGGGCTGAAAGTGTACACTAGTTTACTAGTGCAAGGAAAAACAAAAACTAGTTAACTAGTTACAGAAATAAAATTAATAATAAAGTGGGAGGAGTATGCACTGAGGCTTCTTATTGGCTCTCCAGTCAAAAATTAAACATGACAACCAATTAAAACTGAGGATTTTGGTAGTAACCCACCTGCTTCATTTGCACTAGTTCACTAGTGAACATGTTTCCTCAGAAAATACAGCATGTTAACTTGAGAGTGCATCTCAGTGTGTACATGTTAACAAGTGAAAGAAACAGTGCTTACTAGTTAACTAGTTGGGGTCCATTGTGAATTTACATGTCAACTGGTGGCGTTTCAACATTGTGCATGTCAACTAGTAAGAGCCACTGTGTCCACTGCTTTTGATGTTGTGCCTTCCATGTTAACATGTTTGTGCATTATTTAAAACTAGTGAACTACGTGTACCCAGAAAAATGAACAAGTTGACTTGCAGTGCAGAAATAATTCTCACTAGTTAACTAGTGGAACATATTTTGTATCACTAGTTAACTAGTCATGCAATACAATTTTAATAGGTAACATGCATGGCAGTCACACCATTTCACTAGTTAACTAGTTGAATTAATTTTGCTCCACTAGTTCACTAGTGAGTAAAAATTGTATGTTACTAGTGAACTTGTTGCTATTTTAGGCCTTACTAGTTCACTAGTGGGAGAACATGCCTGTAACTAGTGAACTTGTAAGGTGACTTTCACATTAAGCAGTGAAAATTCTGACATAGACATTCACTAGTTAACAAGTGAATAACTTGACTCTGACAAGCTCACTAGAGTGAGCCACTTGAAATGTTGACTAGTTTACTAGTAAACTAGTGCACATGTCAGCAAGTTTACTAGTTAACTAGTTGACATGTGAACTACTTTACTAATAAACTAGCTGACATGTGCACTAGTTTGACTACAAGGCGCCATCTAGTGGTACATGCCTGCTAGAACTATGGCAGCACAACAGAAACACCAAATACAGTACCCGAGAGTGAAACATGGAGGATAGCAAAATAGCTACACCAACATGTAGTCCATTATCTGTCACTCAGGTTCGTCCTTTTTCATGACACCACAGACATTTATACTCTGACAGGATAATATGCTTTGAAAGGGCAATTTTGAAGAGAAGGGAAGAAAAAACAGAACTGCATCAAATGTGAAATTCACACTTTTTAAAAAAATCTTATTTTGTCTCCCTGTGTGAACTACAGAGGACTGAAACTGCCATAATTAAATATGAATACATAAATCTAAGAATGGCTAAATAAACAAATTTATAAGCCAACAAATACATAAAAAATATACATTTTTTCATGAAAAACTGTTTAATTTCTGTTTCATATCATTTTCAGTTCAAATTATCAGTTTGGTGATTTTTAAACTTCTTTCGTAATTAATTTTTTTGCTGTATTTATTTCTGTATTTATTATTTTGCTTTCACATTTTTTATCCCCAAATTATATCTTTATGTATTTTATTTTCATGGGAAATTTTATTTATTTATTGATTGATTGATTTATTGATTTATTGATTGACTCTTTTTTGTTCACTGTCACATTTACGTCTTCATTATTCCCAATCTTGCATTTTCTTCCTTCTATTTTTTCCAGTGTATTTATTTATGTGTCTCCTTTACATTTCTATATGTATTTTTGCCTCTTCATGTAAATGATGGGAATGATGTTTCAAGGCATGTCTATGGGGTCAGGGACGTACAAGGTACCTTTTGTTAGTTTAATTTTATGTAAAACAGAAATGATCAGATTCCATAAAACAGGTCCTTTTCTTGTGTTTTCGTTATTGGGCAAAAACAAAAACAAAAACAAAAAACAGACTTCAACAAGGTTTCTTGTTTTTCCGTTCTGGTTCTGACTGACAAAACAGATTTACCAACTCTAAATAGCTCCTTTTTTGACAGGTGAGTGGAGCTTACGCCATTCTCATCAAAGTATAACTGCCAATATGACTCCTGGTCCTTCTTCCTGTCAGGACTGTAAATGGTAATTAATAAAAAAATAAAATAAAATAACCAGCAGGATTCTCTCTGTATGGATCTCTTCATAACTCCATATTCCATGCTCATTTTCTTAAATAATCAATAGAAATGTGGATACGGTTAAAAAATAAAATTCTCATGCAGTTGATTTTTATTAATCCAGCCCTCGCTGAACTGCAGCCTCCATCATCCGTGATCAGTGGAGTAATACATTTAATTCTGCAGATTTTTGTTATAATATCATTTTCATGTTTTACCATTGCAAATATCATTAAGCCAGTACAAAAAAGACGAGCTTCAAGACAGTTTTGCAACGGAACTTCTGAGAAAGAATCCTCATAATTCATTTCCACATATGACAAACACTGACCCAGGAGCCACCAGTCCTCTGAAGGGATCCAAATCCAGTATCAGACTGTTTTTGCCCCATTCTGGTCAAGCTCCCCTTGTTTTGGATTATGATAACATATAATCTAAGGTGGATCAACGTCAGTCCTCTTTATCTGTGCTTGGGAATCGCCAGTGTCCGTTCTTATGGCCATCTCATGTCAGCATTGTGAATCTATGGTCTCAGATTGTTGTGTAGGTACCATGAAGCAGGAGACTAACAGGAAACAGAGCTCTTTTGTCATGTTCTTGATGCACAAGATCCCAAAAGTAATGCTGATGTTGGCTGATCAATCAACTCCTGAAGAGTGATATTTCTTTAGAAGGAGCCAACTCCTTCACAGCTCCTTCTACTGTGCGTCTGTCATAATGACAGAGGACAACTGCAACAAACCAGATACATGAACAAAAACACATCTGGACCCATGCACTTTTCACATAAAATATGTTTTTAAAATGACTGCATACAAATAAGTATATGTTTTTTGTTAGTATTTGAGAGCATGAAGTGGATAAAAGAAGCTTGAACACCTCATTGAAATGAGTCTCCAGCTTCATGGTGCCTCCACACCACCAGTATGGCAACAAACTGAGAGCAGGAGTTCACACTGCTGCCATGAGACGACCATCAGAAAGGATACTGACCATTATCAAGCACCGATAAAGAGGACTGTAGACTCACTTCAAAATATTACAGTCAAGAACAAGGGGAATGTGGCCAAATAGTGTTATATTTGTTGTGCCTGTAATGGCAAGGAGAAACTCTCCAATCTTTTTCTACACTGTATAACAGCAATAAAGACCATCCTGATTTTCATTGTGGTGACTTCAGGTTCAGTGTTTTTGTCATATGTGGAAATGAGGTTTGATGCTACTCTATCAGAAGTTCCATTTCAAATGTGTATTGAAGCTTGCTTTTGTACTGGTTTTATGATATTGACATGGTAAAATGTGAAAAAAATAACAATAACAATAATCTGCATAACTCTGTTATTCCACTGATCACAGATGAGTGATGAGGCTACTTTCCAGATAGGGCTTGATTGATAAACAACTTGAGCACGGATAACGGAGTGATGAGGAGATCCACACAGGTCGACTCCTGCTGGTCATTTTTTTAATTACATGGCGTGTACCTCTCTACCTGCAGACCCGGGATGATATATTTATTGAATCTCAGTGTATCGTCTTCAAATACGTCTCAAGACAGCGTCTGCAGTGTCTGCTAAATGCTTAGTGTCCTTGCATGGAAAAATGAATTAAAGAAGGAAAACGAAATCCCT
Source organism: Salarias fasciatus (assembly GCF_902148845.1). Classification (NCBI taxonomy): domain Eukaryota; kingdom Metazoa; phylum Chordata; class Actinopteri; order Blenniiformes; family Blenniidae; genus Salarias; species Salarias fasciatus. Next base: position 143,689 of record NW_021941236.1, read on the forward strand.
TTGGACACTCCCACGAGGCCACGACATGATGTTAAAATTGACCAATCACAGTCTTTATTGCATCTTCCCGCCTGCTTCATTTGAATATTGCACACTAGTTAACTAGTGTGCAATGTGTTCACTAGTGAACTAGTGTGCAATGTGTTCACTAGTAAACTAGTTCACTGGTGGACATGTCAGCTTGTTTACTGGTCAGCTAGTGAACTAGTTGACTAGTGGACATGTCAGCTAGTTTACTAGTCAGCTAGTGAACTAACACATATATGCAAATGAAGCAGGCGGGACATGGAATAAAGACTGTGATTGGTTAATTTTAGCATCATCATGAGATTGTCCAAAGGGGTTCCGTTTTCCTTCCTTCATTTTTTGATGCAAGGACACTAAGTACAATTTCTCCAGGTCCTCAGGTCACAAGTGGCTTCTAAAACTGATGAATTTATTGAGTCCATCTTGTTACAGACTGTAAACACACCGTGAAAACTGAAAGGCACAGGGAAAACAATAATTAACTTCAAGAAAAATACAAAAAATTGACAAATATAACTGCTTTTACGAAATAAACAGACAAAACGACACCTTGTTGGCGGGGTACTGAGAGGAATTGGCTTGTGGTTTCTCCTTTCTTCCTAAATGATCCTTATACCTCTTAAATGTTTATTTTTCCTCCTCTAATCATTCATCCCTGTCTCATCAGAGATCGCTTCTTCTATGGCAATGATGCTTTGCTCTATAAAGCCAATTTAGCACCACAGTTCCCTCTGGTGACACTCCATTGGAACAGCAACAAAATAGCCAAAAACAGATGCTAATCAAAATGCAGCAGTTACACTAAGTATTTAACCAAATTTTAAAAATGAACGCAGACACTGAAGACCCTGTCTTGAGACATATTCAAAGACGATACACTGAGATTCAGCAAATATATCATCCCGGGTCTGCAGGTAGAGAGGTACACACCATGTAATTAAAAAAAATGACCAGCAGGAGTCGCCTTGTGTGGATCTCATCATTACTTCATTATCAGTGCTCAGTGTCTTGCGATTGTTTATTAATCAAGCTCTCTCTGGAAAATAGCCTCTTCAATCATCTGTGATCAGTGGAATAACACAGTGGAGTTATGCAGATTATTGTTATGTTATTTTTTTCATGTTTTACCATGTCAATATCATAAAACCAGTACAAAAGCAGGCTTCAGTACACATTTGAAATGGAACTTCTGATAGAGTAACATCATACTTCATTTCCACATATGACACAAACACTAGTTTACTAGTAAACATGTCCACTAGTTCACTAGTTTACTAGTGAACATGTTCACTAGTAAACTAGTTCACTACTCGACATGTCAGCTTACCAGTAAACTAGCTTGATGGTAAGCCCAAAACTCTCTTGACTAGTAAACATGTAGAACCTTGCTTTTCACTAGTGAACTAGTGCACACTTTCAGCCCCACAAGTTCAGATGAAAATGGTTTCACTAGTTAACTAGTATACCTCCTACTTTTACTAGTCGACTAGTAAAAATGATGAGTCCATCTAGTTCACTAGTAAGGTGAAAAAGGCCTGAACTAGTTAACTAGTGAGCATGTTGGTCTTCACTAGTGAACTAGTGAGCATTTTGGCCATCACTAGTTAACTAGTATCATGCAATTGTGCACACTAGTTAACTAGTGACCTTAATTCATGGTTGACTAGTTGACATGTCAGAGTTTTTGCAGCTCACTAGTTAACTAGTGTGCTTTTTTGACTTGTGATATCAAGGATATCAAGGATGTATAATAAATACTCACTTGGCTTTCCATAGTGGCTGCTGCGTAGCTAACTCACCTCTGCCTGGGCGAGTGCGTGTGCTCTCTGTCTGCGTGCACATGATGATTCACAGCATGACAAGGTGGAAGCTCGAAATGTATTGGCTGATGCTGACCGGCGCTTTTTCGGATAACATGGAGGTCTATGAGACAAAGGCGGGGCTCATAAATACATTTTTATATTGCTTTATGCTAAAATTATAGTATTGAACCAGACTGACACATTGAAGCTCTGTTAAAAAATGATACATACATTGGAAACGAAATGAAACTCCGGACACGAGCTTTAAAGGTGCCTTAAGGAGTTTGCACGTTTTATGCGAAACAGCGCCCCCTGCAGGCCTTGGGCGTAATGCAGCTTAGTGAAAAACTCGTCCCTGTGGCTCTTGTGCACAGAAGAGGGGAACTCCGTCTTCGCTCGTTTAGTAGCTCTGGAGTAAAATGTAAGTTTCTTTTGCCTGGTGGAGTCTGTACTGGAGCTGTGGCAGTGCTAGAAGCCAGTCTTTTCTTACTTTCTGGAAGCTCCTGCTCAGTTGTTGCTCACTAAGCATCTGGCGGAGTAATGGCGGACAAAATGAAACCTATCCAGCCGGAGCGTGCATTACGTCATTCCTTTCAAATTCTCCCCAAAAAAATGCTGGTGCCAGACCCAACTTTCAAGTGACAATTTAGCGCTGTTAGAGGTACTTGTAATGAATATGTCAGGGCACATTGTACACATAATTAAAAATGTGTAACATATTTATGGTGGAAAATAAGTATTTTTAAGGTTGAAAAACTCCTTAATGCACCTTTAATGTTGCAGATATATATCACCTCCAATTAGTTAAAAGTTAGAACAAATAAGTCAGTAAATAGGAGGAGCCTCAAATTAAATTTATATTGCTAAAAAAAAAAAGCAGGAAACAAAACAAAACATAAAAAACTGTGCATTTATATCCTCATACAAAAAAGTAAACAAGGGGATCATAACCATTTGTATTCTGATATTTGAAAACAGAACTTATTTGCTTGGGCTTTGACTTTTTCTATACTTTTAAGTTAGCAAAGAGAGATCATTTTTCAAAGCAGGCCAAGATGGGGAAGACTTTGCCATATGGGATTTATGTGTATATAAAATTTAGTTACAATAATGATATTATTCACTAAAAAATCCTTTTTTTAATCTTTCAGGAAAACACCAACCTGTATGTTTCGGAAAGTGAATAAGTCTATGTTCACAGAGCTGGATGTCAACCACCAACAAACAGATTTCCAAAGGTTTTCGATTGTTGTACATTCCAAGAATACATGCTCAGTTGTCTCCAAATGATCTTCGCATAAGTGACATTTTTCTACATCAAGTTTGAATCATTTTTGAATAAATTCAGTTTAAGGATAAATTTCATTGAGAATTTTGAACTGTACTTCTTTATATTTTGGAGGGATTGGAAATTTAAGGAATCTAGTTCCAATGCCCACAATTTATTTTAGGGTACAGTCTCTGAAGTTTTGGATCTTCTTTTTGGTTCCAGGGTAAATTGAGCTGACAAAATAATATGAGAAATGAATTATTACATCTTTTCTGTAAAAAAAATCTACACAGTTGATATTTAAATGTGGTAATTTTGGCGCTAGACTGTTGTCTAAATTATTTCTAATCAAATTAATAAACTATTTTGCAATATTTTTTGTCACTTTCTTATATTTTCTAGTAGTACAATTTAGATTATATTCATCATTAAATTCATCCAAATCAAGTATGTCACCTCCTTCATCCAGATGCACAATTGACCAAATTTGGTTGGCCATCCAGTCCTCCATGAACACAGACCTTCCTCTGAATAAAATGACTCTAGTTTTCCTAGTCTGGGGGCTAAAGTTGTGTTTATATATCATTTTCCGATATGACAAAACTTGTTGGTGAAAGACAGACAGTTAAACAGATAATTTAGATAGTATGAAGTCACATTTTCGTAACATCAGTGCCACCCAGTTTTTTAAAGACAAATGAAGGTAATGAGAACCAGATCTGTTCACCATTCATCAAAAATGATTGAAAGCCATTTCATTTTTAGAACACCATCCATAATTTCAAAATCCATGGCTTTTATCCCACCATCTTCACATGTCCCGACCAGATCACTTGTCTTAATATAATGGTGCTTATTTTTCCAAATAAAGTTAAAGTTGTTTTTATTAATTTCCTTAATCAGCTTTGTGGATATCTTTAAAGAGGATGCAGGATTGACAAGCCGAGACATAACTTCCATTTTTGTCAATAATGTCCGTCCAAACATTGTCATCTCTCTGAAGCCAGTCATTCAATTCTTTTTTTTTTTTTTACAATTATCAACAGTTTTTTTTTTAAACTTTTTTTCCCTTTTGACTAAACATTTAGATATTCAGATGCCAACTTTGTTTCCTTTTTGACAAGGATGTTAAACAATGAAGGGTGAGAAACGTCATGAATACTCATAAGTTCACATTTATACAGGTTTAAACATAAAGCAGAGGTTCGAGAAAATTTATCAATTGTTTGCCCAGGGAATTTATTTGTATTTAAGAAGATTGTTGTGTCATCAGCAAGATGACTTATAATCAGTTGATGTTCATTTGTAGTTATACCTTCAATGATGGAATTTTTAACAAGAATTGTCAATAATTCAGTTGCTATAATGGAGATACTACAACATGACAAGCCCATAGTATATTAAACAAAAAAGGGGTATTCTGTCAAGCACATTCAAGTACTGCCTGCATTCAGCTGGTGTAATTGCATCTGGTGAACTCTGGCTATTTATTGTTGTCGCCTCTGACTGTGGCACATTTTTTCTGATGACATCTACTGTGCACAGTACAGCTAGTGGATCGTGTGCGCGCTCTGTGCTCTCCAGGAAGTCGGTTCTGATCTGAGCATGTGCTGGGCATCTCTTTTCTCAGGACATGCGCAGAATGAATAGTTTCACTCCAAAATGGTTGATGATGTCAGCTTTCACTTCAAAATGGAGGATGGTTCTAGCAACATTCTAGCGGCAGGAGGTGTTCACTCCTCAGCGTTCAGACTGCAAATGAAACGGGCATGCGCACAAAAATTGCTTGCTGATCCCGCCCCCTTTATGTAAGGTTTTACTTTGATAACTAGTACTAAATTAATAAAGTATGGATGACTAAAGGTAATTGATCACTTTAAGTAATTTCAATAAATTATTAATTTGAGTAAATTGTTATTTAGTAAATAATAGTTACAGATCATTAACTGTGATGGCCATTGTAACAAAAGGTTTAAATGAAAGTCATGAATAAATACATCAAGGGTATTTTCCTCACTTTGTAGTTTTTCTCACGTCAAACGTACTTTTTTCTGGAGCATTCATCAAAGCTACTTGTGGTGAAGAGTTACACAGCACTGACTGCACAGGACAGATGAGCAGAGACGGAGCAAAGCTTGCTTCATTTAAACTTCTCATAGCGGAGTTTTAGGCTCTTGAGAGAGATAGGTGAGATATGCTTTCTGGGTAATCTTTCTGGGACCACTAAAATTTTACTTTTGTTTCGGATTTTTTCCCCCCTTTATCGCCTCCCGGATGGGGACTGAGTTTGGGGCGACATGCGCAGGAAGAATTTCACTCCGAAATGGCGGATGCATTCAGGTTTCACTTCAAAATGGAGGACTGCACCGGTCATTCCCTGTAGTCGGAGGAGATGTTCACTCCTCTGCGTCCAGACTGTAAATGAAACACGCATGCGCTAAGACATGGCTCTCTGAGCCCGCCCTGCTTTACACTTTTTAAAACACTTTTTTACCCACTCTTTCCCAGTCTCACAATATTTTTCATTTCTCCCAAAACACTAAATATAATCAATTTGACATGATGAATGTGCATATCACGTGTCTATTGGTGGCAACAATTTCAAGTTGTAAACTTATACATAGTTTATGGAAATAGGCTTTTTCAAAATAGTGCGTGGGACAAGATGCTTCTTTGAAAGCAACCTCTATTCATTGGATCTATGCATAGATCCAACCTCCTTGAAGAAATATTAAACGCTCTGAGTCCTTCAAACAAGTTCCTCAATGGTCCCACCCATCCTCCTAAAGCACTCCCGGGTGGTCCAGTCCTGCTGCAGCAGTCCGTCTGATCGGCAGTCCGAAAGGGAGCTGTTCACTCCTCCACAGCAATACTGCAAATGAATCACGCATGCGCACGGAAAAGGCGGCCCGAGCCAGTCGCTCAGAAACTTCAGCCTGTTTTGCGCGTGTGCTGAATGATCAGAGGCGGAGGCTGTCCGGACATGCGCAAACTAATGATTTCACTCCAAAATGGTGGAAGAATTTAAGTTTCACTCCAAAATGGAGGAACGTTCATTCATTCAACCGGCTCACAATGTTTACAACTCCACGTGGCATTGTTTACAACTCCACGTGGCATTCAGAGCACGTCATCACAACTCCACGTGGCATTCAGAGGGATTGTTTACAACTCTGCGGGCAGTCTGAAAATGCTGATAGACTGTTGGCTGAGATTAGGTTTTTTTAAATGAGCACCAGAAATCATGAACATATTTTATAGAATGCTTATGGAGTTTGTCTTTCTCCCACTTTATGGATGTGTCTCCAGAAACATCACATAGAATTACTTGTCTTTAAAACCATTTAATTTTTCTGAGTTCTGTGGAACTTTATTAGAATTATACCTGTCATTATCATATTTTAATCATTGTTATTTATTTTAAATCCCATCTTTATGTCATCAGGAGGTGTGAGGCCAGCTCCCTGAAGGACACCGATTTCTTTTCAGCACTGTGATCAAGTAACCTGACACGCCACAAGTATCTGCAGGATTTCAGGGACTGAATCAGGCCGCCAGTCTGCTATGCAAGGTTAGTGATCAAGAGGAGGGTGAGCATTTTCGGACATGCGCAGAATGGATGATTCGACCACAAAATGGTGGACTACTTCAGTTTTCACTCCAAAATGGTGGAATAGTTCATTCATTCCTACGATGTTCACCCCTCCATGACCAGACAGCAAATGAAACACGCATGCGCCAATTCGTCGTCTTCTTTTACAACCAGTGGGCGTGACACTTTTCAGCATGCTGGTTTTTTTTGTGTTTTTTTTTTTCTTCTTTTTTTTAACACGTGCTAATACCTCTTGTTCACAGAACGAAGCGGAGTTGCTTGTTCTGTAGTGTTGTGAATATGTGGTAAATGAACTGTGTGCATTCAACCAAAATTTGCTTTCTCCACTTCTGGGTAAGCTTCTTAAGACATGCGCAGAAAGAACAATTTCACTCCAAAATGGTGGCACAATCCTCACCCCAAAATGGAGGAACGGTTCTTCCATTCAAGCTGTACTCAAGCAGGAGATGCTCGTTCCTCCACATCCAGACTGCAAATGAAACACGCATGTGCGCAGAAGAGCCGCTTGAGTCCGCCCTGTCCGTCCCTCAGCAGGGCGGACCTGAGTTGGACATGCGCAAAAGGAATGATTTCTCTCTGAAATGGTGGAAGAAGGTTCACTCCAAAATGGAGGCATGGTTCATTCATTTTGGCTGTACTCTGAGCAGGAGATGTTCTCTCCTCTACGTCCACACTGCAAATGAAATAGGCATGCGTGAAGCTGGACCTTGAGCCCGCCCTGTTTTACAGATTAGTTTGGCATTTATTTATGGCGCTTCTTCTCCTTCATGAAGTTGTTATTAAAGCTTCAGTTATATATCTTGATAATGACAGAGATATGTCTGCAATAAATAAATAAATAAATAAATAAATACCCAGTGGCTTCTACACCATCTCACAACTTGTAGGACTTCTATTGTCTCTATTTTCAAGCAACTCTCTGTTCACCATACTGAAATGAGACAGAGATATCTTTCAAGCTTTTTTATTTTTTCAGTGGCTATTGCATTATTACTTTGAACGCAGGATCATTCTGATGACTGAGTTATGCCATATTTGGATGATTGGCATCCAACTTCTCACTCCCTTATCTCTAAGCAATGTTTACGGTATTAATATCTCATTGGAGCTACTGAAATTAATTTTTTTCTTTCAGTGAAAGTTTTAGTAACTGGCAGCATGAGTTTGTGGTCTTTGTGTCTATGGCCAAAATGAAAAACTGCTCTGTCCCATCCGTATCATTGACATAACTTTGTTAAAGTTTGTATTCAGTAGTGCACTTAAGTGGCAAGCTTGTAAACCTTTCATTTTCATCACTTTGGCTTCATATCTTGCATATTGTGCCATATGATAATGTTTTAAATCACATAGCTTTTATTGCATGTACTCTACAGTACATAGGACTTAGAACTTAGATCTCCTGCTCAAGTCATGGTGCCTGATGCCACAGAACACTATTGGATGTTTTAATGAAGTTTAGATCTTGTCAGCACTGTTGCAGCAGCGAAACAGTAACTTACAAAAAAGGAAAGAGGACCCAGTAATATGACTGATTACCATCTGATGTAGAGCTTTTCTGTTCTTGTAAAAGAAACATGTCTGTATCCTTAGCTGTTGTTTCTTAGCTTTCATCTTTTCTGACCTTTCATCGCATAGGGACAAGTTTATGTGTGAAGTGATAACACAAAAATATATTTTCAACCCTCTTGTCAAAATGTAATCAATACTGCTTTACAATGGATTCTACAAAAATTAATTTATCTCACTAATATACCAATTGAGATCAACAGATTTCATTTACCGCTTTCGTGTTCTCATAGAAAGGCATAAACCGACTTTAAATGTAAGTTTTTTGTCCATAATCCTTTGTGGTTGACACACACATCATGTCAAACATTGTGGTCTCCAGTTCTTTACACAGGGCAAAAAAAGCAACATTATTACAGACTCAGTCATTTAAAGGTTAAGTAACTGGTAAACATTGTTAATATTGTGTATATTGTGCTTAAAGAGAAGGGTGGTTCAAGAAGGGCAGAACACTAAAATAACGCTTTAATGAATATTCACTGGACAACAAGTGGTATATTTTATTTTCCATTAGAAAAATACAATTTTTATTAATAATGTTAAATGGACTACATTTATATAGCGCTTTTTTACACTGCTGGAGCAGAGCACAAAGTGCTTTATGCTGCATATCACATTCACCCATTCACACACCAGTGTAGGCAGAGGCTCAATCCATCCACTGAGCAATTTGGGGTTCAGTGTGCCCAATACTACTACTACTACTACTACTACTACTACTACTACTACTACTAATAATAATAATAATAATAATAATAATAATAATAATAATAATAATAATGGAATAATGAAGTCTCTCAGTCGTAAATTTGATGGGATCGTTTTCTGTTGTTACAGCCCGGCATAATAGAAGATGCATCATGTTTTAAAAGAGGAAAAAGGGAGACCGATGATATAATGACAGGGAAGCCACACACAGACCGTTGCTCATATTAACTGATACGCCCCCTTGTGATAAAATTGAGCTATAGCATCTTGAAAAAAATATCGAAGTGATGTTTTGCTGGTGGAGCAATGGTTAGGCTTCATGTCTCACAAAAACTGGCGGGCCTTTTTTCCTGGATTTCCTCTCAAAACATACATATGCTGGCCGTAAATTACTCATGTGAGTATGTGTGGTTGGTTTTGCATTTTCCAGATATTCAGAATATACCCTGCCTTTGCCTACAGTTAGCTGGTATTGGCTCCAGCACCCCACATTCACGGTGGAAAGAAAAAACAACTTTCTTTCTACCACAAGAAGCCTTTGCAGAACCAGAGTTAGAGGTGAATGACTTTCTGCGATTCCAGTTACTGTTAACTGGAACTGGGGAGCCGGCTCCACGTGAGAGGAGCCCAAAAGCTGAAAACTGTGCCTCTGAAGCTATAGGTGAAAAGCTTATGCAGCAATATTCTACTCTTTGGATCATTTTGCAGATTTTGGTGGCAACGCTGAAGTGTATGGTATAGTATGCAGTGAAAATGTTTCAATTTGACTGATGAGTCAACATAATTATGTTCATTTGTAACCCAAACCCCAATTGTTCTTTTCAGTTAATACAACATGACCATCATAAAGTTAGTGATGAAAAAGTAACATTAATTATGATCTTCATTTAGTTTTTATCTAAAATATGTTGCTTTTACTGGTGAAACTAATTTGTTGGAGACCTCCCTCATCTTGTAGACGACTGTTTTGAGGCATTTGGATATGCAGGCATTTCAATCAACTTTGAAAAGAAACCAGATCGCGATACATAACTGTTCATTGTTCTGAATTTTACACAAATTGCAAACTGGTAAAACACCAGCCATCCGTGATGCTCACCTGAGATGGAGAGAGCATTTGACCTTTTCCCACATACTTTTAAAAGGAAATTGGTTTCAATCTGTGAAATATTTTGTTTTATCACTAGTCATATTTCTTGCCTTTCATAGCATTAACTGTGACCCTCAAGGTTTGGACTTGGTCAAGTGCTAAACAGAAGAAGTGTAAGGGTTGAAACAAAAGAGGAGACAGTCACGTTCAGACTTGTACAGAGAAACTTGCAGCCTCACAAAGACTCTGCTCACTTTAACTGTAGCTCCCTCTTGTGACAAAACTAAGCAACAGCAGCTTAAATTATGCCATGCAGAATCTTTTCTCACTACAGACAAGCAAAATATGACCATATGTCTAGATGTCCCTCCGTCTAGCCCCACATTAAATTCTTAAGCTTCTTACAATCTATTAGGTTGTGTAGCCACTTTTTTTTTAATGGTCATTTCAAAACCCCAAAATATTCACTTTTTAGTGCTTTTCTTCTTTCTTTTTCTGAGCACATATACACTGGCCTTAAAGAGTGTTGAAGTGAACTACATACAAGGCAACATCAGAAAAAGTACTAAAGAAAACGCAAATAAATAAAAAACACAAATAGGTAAAACTACAAGGCACAGACCACTGTGTACAGTAGGTGTACAACAGTGAGGATGAGCAGTCTGTGTGATGTACATGTGCCACAGTCAGTGTGTCTTTTGTCCCTGTTTGTGAAGTGCTGACTGGAGATCAGATTTCATAATCCTGACAGCTTGAGGGAAGACGCTCCTCCTCTTTTGAAGATGTATTGAAAAACATTTAACTTTCTTATGTTAGACTTCATGGTTCATTATCACTGTTACGGACAATGTATCTGCAATAATTCCAGGACAAGGTTAATATAAAGTCTTACACAGAAAAAAAATCTGGCAACACTGACAGATTAGTAGGGTTTATGAAAGCTTATTGTTTTAATCCAAATAATGCTCATATTCCATGTTCAACTTTGAGGAACAGCTCTCTGAAGGATAAGAAAGTATATTTCAGTAAAGTTTTTTTTTTTTGCATTGAATTCATTTTTTCATTCATTCATTTTTTTCTTCAATGGTTTCTCTCAATAGGATCGACTTTGAGAGTTACAAACCTCAGCTGAAGATGTTTGCTTTTTCAAACAAAATCAAAAGAAGACGAAAGAAAAGAAAAGAATATAGAGGAGCCCGACACACTGCATGATGTCCTGAGAACAGACATAACTACAGTCGTATAAACGCCCTGCTCACTTTAACTATTCTTCCCCCTTGTGGTCAAAGTTAGCAACAACTTCTTTAATTATGTATGGTAAAGTCTATGCACATTTAATATTGACTTTATTTTTTCCCTGTGAGGAACAATTTACATAAATTAGGCCACACCTTTTTAGGTTTTACATAATTTTCTCATATAAAGTCTTTCTGATTTACTATACAATGTTTATGATTTAATCATCCAAAATATCCTTCACTCAGCATGGTGTTTCTAAACAAATGCATATATGCCTGTTATTTAATACTGGTAAGATGAAAGATGAAGGGGTGTAGAGTTGAAGGCAACAACAACAACAAAAAAGGAAAGTCGTATAGGCCATCACACTTGGTACAGTTGGTACACTTGAGGAATCAACAGCTTCAACTCTGTTAATTATTAAATGTATCTGGAGGCTGATTTTTTTTAACCATATGTGAACTGGGTCCGCGGTAAATCTGTATTGGTGGTCAACCGGTCCTCATGTCTTCAACATAACCATAATTAAATAACTACAGCAAAGTGTTTTTTTAAATTAAGGTATTCTGTACAATTGATTAAACATTCTGCTTCTGATACAAGCCTCCACTGACTTGACTGTTTAGCAGATGTATCCTGTCTTAACCCTTTATCAGGAAATCGATCATATATAGAAAGTCTCACATTTTCTCTTGATACTATCAAGCAATCATTGATGAATTTACAGCTGACACAGAGCACAGCCAGTGAATTACAAAACACAGTCAGTGGGCGAAACACTGGGATGACTCTTGTTTTGGATGTTTTGAAACGTTTTGAAACGTTTCAAACAACACACAGGGACAAAAATGCTCAATTTCCAAGTAATTAAATGTTTGTTTTTCAAACGGCAAAAAGGAGAAACTGGAGCCGGCAGCCTTCCATGTTGTCCTGCAGGCTGCGCTCTTTCTGAGGACAGACAATCCTGCAGCACTCAAACACTCTGCTCACAAGCTGTTACTCCACCATGTGGTGATAGTAAGGAATAACAGCTGAAATTATATCTTGAATGTACTATTTCATATCCGTTCAAGAAGCCTCCTCTTGGGTCTGGTTGTTCTGTAATCTGATTGTTTCTTTGCTCAGATTAATTTAACTACATAAAAATGATGGAATGCTGAAATGGTGTTGAGTATAATTATCATACCAAGTGCATTATCCAAATCTGTATTCAAAATAAAATAAAATGAATGTAATGTAATGTTCAACGTACATATTATGTTAAATGTTTATATGATGACATGTGTATGGGTGTGTTAAAAAAAAGTTTGAAAAAAGCCCAACTCAAATGATAAGACATTCATTCTACATACAGACAATATTGAAAAAAATTTAACATTTTGCAGTGAAATGTAATCTTGTAATACTATTATAAAAGTGTTGTATTACATTTACACTTCTACAAACATGATAGTAGAGGCTGCCAACTGACAACATTCACAAAAAAAGTTAAATCCAACTTTACATTTAACAGCTTTTTTCTCATGTCATCATGTACGACTTTGTCATTCCTCCAAGAATGAACTTCTTATGACGATTTTTAAATGTACATCACTTTATCCTGCTCATATTGTATTCCTTTCTTACTTTTCTCTTATCATTGTTACTCCAGCTTCTTTTAATTTTTTTTTTTTTTATTCTGATAATGTGGATTGGTTGGGAGGATTTAGGTCCTTTGGGCATTTCCCTACAGTCAGGTTTTCTTTCTTGTAATTCTGTTTTCTTTTCTTATTTTTTGGTGAAAATTAAAGAAATATTTATTTATTTATTTATTTATTTATTTATTTATTTATTTATTTATTTATTTTAAAGATCAAAGGGAAACACGTTTGGTAAAAATAACTCAAATAAACTTTCAAAATACTTATTTAACCAGTGACATATCAATAAATTTGATATATACTTTCAAATGACAATCAAATGATTTAGGAAAAACTCAAAACACATCAATTCAAACAAACTGAATCAGGTAAAAACTGTGAAGAATTCTTTTTAAAAAAGTACAAATTTTATTTATCAGTTTTATTGTTTAATAGTTTCATATGTTAGCAACTAAATACTTAAAAGTCATGTCAGTGTAAAATTGATGTCTATAAATAAAATAAGTCAAAAGTAAATTAAATTTGTTAACATCAAGAGATGACATTTAAATGCAAGTTTTTCCTTAAAGAATGATTACCAATGAGACCACTTTCAAAAACTTTATTCACTGAATGAACAACAAAGTTAATGAAAAAATTAGGCATATTGTTCCAAAGACTCAACTGCAATTGTAGCATATAGTTGCTGTTAATTATCAATATTCTTTGGATGAAACCATGACAATTGAACTGTGTTTACCACTAGATCAGGCATTCTGTATATTCTCGCTGGGTCATTTAATTGTTGGCATCTAAATAGCATTTATGGAATTGTTCATAATCTGTTGCATTTGGTGGGGTTGTAACTTTTTTTTTTGTAGCTATTTTTATGTTATGTGATGCTAAGGCAGGAAAAGGAAGAAAATGTCAAGAACTTGCCCAAAAAACAAAAACAAAAAAAAAAAAAAACAGAGCGGGCTCTCAGTCTATAAAAATAAATAAGTTACTAAATGTAAAGAGTTTGGGCTTTTTTGTTTGTCAAATGAACACCTTTTAGCAGCTTCAAGTCATTCTTGAATTCAGTCATGTGACATATTCAAGTAGCTATATCTTTTGTTTTGTTTTGTTTTGTTTTTTGTTTTTACAAAATTATAAGTTTTTCTCAAGTAAATGACAATATTTATCAGGAAGTCCAAATTCTGCCTTTAACTGTATTCTAGATTTAATAGTCATTATTTTTAAGGACAACATTGCAATTTGCTTGCTAAAACAGAGAACAGTCACTGCAAATGTTAATGTGTACTATTTCAATATCTCTACAACAGAATCCACATCCGTATACAAGCTATTATTATTATTATTATTATTATTATTATTATTATTATTATTGTTATTATTATCATTGTTGTTGTTGTTGTTGTTGTTGTTGTTGTTACATCTTGTGTGGATAAATATCACTATTATAACATTTTAATCTTTGATCATTTGTGTGCATGCATATGATACATATGGATATTTCATTTTTGATACCATGTCAACAGTCTGATTCTACAATTCAGCACATATTTTCTTTTTAGCTAAGGATGATACTGAACAGGTAAACCACACCATTCAGAAAACAAATGTTAACTTTATAAACTAAGTTTTTCAATGGTGAGCATACTAGAAAATAACATTTTAAAGCAAAATATATTGTTGCATTGCTTTTTAAAAGACTTGTAGTGGCTTTTGTATGCTTTATTTCAGCAACACATTAAGATTGTGTTTAATGCAAAACTGTCATGCCTTAAAAATACCATGTTTGCCTTAAAAATGTGGTCTTAAACACCTGGCTATTTGAATGTGCCTTGTGTTGCTCTCAACTATAAGAGACCGCGAGTCTATTTTTTTTTCTAATATAGGCTACGTGAATTCCAAAAGATATAGATAGCTGTGTCTATATCTATCTGAATAGATTGTGTAATTTTAGACCAGCTGTGTTCATTTTATATTTAAGCTGTATCAAAGATGGTACAGATTTAGCCCGTGACTTTTCTCTGAGTTTTCAGCACCATGGACAGCGGACGCTCAGAGATTGATTGACAGCTGTCAGACTGCAGTTGTGTGTGTGTGCGTGCGTATGTGTATTTGTTCTTCAGAACAAGTTTGTGAACTGGTTTGTGACTTTATTCTTCTTTCTGAAGCATATAGGTTTACTTGGCTCATTAAAAGTGTGTTGTTTAATGGTAGGATGAGGTATTCCGCCCCCTCTGTACTGAGACCCACGCTCCGCCTCTGTGTACCGTCAAATATTTATAAAAACCAGCTGCCCTATGCAACCCTTGAGTATTTTATTGTACCTCCATCAACATGATGGTGAGCGGATATTTTATTAGTAATTAAACAGAGTCACTGAAACACTTAAAACTGTGTAATTGCACTTGTGATTTTTTTTCTTCTACTTTGTTTTTGCTGGCGAGCAATGAGCCCGGTGGGGCTGCGTTACGTTTACGTATGCACGGTCATTTGAAATTTGAAATTTGAAATGAAAAATAAATAAATACAAAATAAAATAAATTAAATAAATAGATACAATGCAAAGTTACAGCAATGCATGGGCAATAAAATTTGACTACATCAGATCAAACTACTAGGCTGGGCCTATGAAGCAGAGAATATACTGTAACAGCTCTGCTATTTGTTAATTGTTCAGTGGGACTTTCATTATTCTTACAGTATTAGTGCAGTGAAGGCAGCACGAAGGGAGGGGCTTTGTGTGTGTGTTGTGGGAGCGAAGGAGGAGAGAGAGAGGTCTGCACAGGTTTAGCGGTTGTGAGGCTTATGATTCTGTGATTCTGCCTGGTTCATTCCCTCTGTTGTTTGGTGTGGTCACGGCCGGTTCATTTAAAAACTTTATCACTCAACCCTGCATCATCTTTGCAGCGTGGCAGTATGTTTGACATGCCTGAGTTACACATTACACGTGTGGGGGCCCCCTAGTGGCTGCGGGGCCCTAAGCAGCTGCTTAGTTCGGGAGGGCCGGCTCTGGGGCAGCTATGAGTGACTAATGAGTGGTTAGTGCACGTGCACAATGGTCACAGGGCAGGAGTGTTTGAACATGTGCATAATGAATAAGTTCGCTCCAAAATGGAGGAAGAATTTAGTGTTCACTCCAAAATAACGGAAAACTTATTTCATTCAAGCTGCAGGAGATGTTCATCCCTCTGAGTCCTGGCTGAAAATGAAAAACGCATGCTCCATGAAGCAGGTTGATCCCGCCCCATTTCACCCTGTTCTGCTTGGACATGCGCTGAATGCATGATTTCACTCCAAAATGGAGGAAGAATGCAGTTTTCACTCCAAAATGGCGGGATCATTCATTCAAAAAGAGGATGAATAAACTCTCAATGCAGAGATGCTGGTCAACCAGGCAAAGAATTGATTTATACTGATTCAAACTGGATTATGAGAGGATTGCTTGAATTATATTTCACTACAAATTCAAGCAGAGAATCTCATTTCTTAATAGGGATCAAAAAGAAATGTGATGTCATTCCTTATCTTCACTAAGATTGTTGACTTATTTTGAGCCATCTTTGTTTTTTACTAATCCTGTTATAATGATTTCAAAAACATATGAGAAACTATTGCTGCCCCACAAAAGGGTATCCGACCATACACCATATAGTCAATGTATCCAACTATCTTATTTTAGATGTGTGCAATGGATATTCACATTGGTTGGACTAAATCTTATATCAAATGTATAAAAGTTGTTTTGAAGGTTGATGATTGTCTATTCTCTTTTAGTTATTTGTTTTGCCAGAGCAATGATTTAAATGCTGATTGAACAGATTTATAATGGGCCATGTTACTTAAATATTGATTAATTCATTTGGGGATGGGGTGTGGTCACAAATGTGTATTAGATATATTTCCTTGGGAAAAGGGCACATACCGTATCATATCTGCATAGATTTCACAAGATGCCTTTAACCAGTTGTTTCTAAGAATGACCACAGGAGGGCATTCCAGTTACAGTGAGCATAGTGTTTGGCAAACTGTAGCCTTCTCCGTCCACAGACAGACCGTGCAGCCAACAAAGTCGACTGTATTTTCTCCTGTTTGACCCTTGGAAGAAAATCAATCCTTGTGTGTTGTGAACGATCATTAAGGATATTCTACAATTGTCACACACTGCATAAGCATTCATCTCAGAGTTTTATCATCTGATTGTGTTCTGTCATTAACTTTTCAACGTGAGTTTGACAGCATCAAGAGAAACTGTGGCAGCCAATTATAAAGAGTTTAAACAGGACAGGTCTTTTAAATACCTGAATCACATGTAATTAAAACAACAATTTTGTGTATGGGCCAAGCTGTATTTTGTTCTTTTTTAATATTCCAGATTCATGGCATTTAGAAAATTTAAAAAAGGAATAGAATATTCCAATGTCTAATTGAAAAAGGAGTGAGCGTGACACCTAAAAATGTAGAGTCATGTTCGTGCGTTCATTGTTTTATATGCAAATAAGAGAAGCTTCTCTTACCTCTATTTCGCCAGCAGGTGACGCAGCAGTTAAAGTGAGCAGGGTGTTCTTGAGCCTGGAGGTTTTGGGTTTCCCTGTTCTCAGACCGAACACTTGTCTGTCTGCTCTCTCAAACAGATTGCTGTGACATATCACTTTAATGTAATATTTATAACTGAAATTGTATTTGTGTATGCGTGTGTGTGTGTGTGTGTGTGGGGGGGGGGGGGTGTCGATTTTAGAAAAAAAAAAAAAAACCTTTTACATTGAATGAAAACGTGTCGCTCAATGATCCAATCTGTGAGAAAAATATCAATGGAAGTTACCTGTTCCTCAAAGAAGAACATAAAAAATGACTAATATCTGGACTGCACTTGAAGATTTTTCGTTGGTGAATTTTGCCTTAATTTATTTTTTTTACAGTTCTACAACCTGTTTAGATCCAAATGGCAAGGTAACTTTAGTTATATAGCACTTTTCAGACACAAGACAATTCACAGTCCTTTACAAAGAAATCAAGAAAAACCGAAATGAGAAAACTGATTTTAAACATATAAGATTATGTAATACAGCAAAACAACAAAAACGTATGTATTTTACATTTTTTATATTTTATGCATTTTACTTTATCAAGAATTGTTATTTGTAAAACCTGAGTAAATAATGATGTTTTAAGGCCTTATTTAAAACTGAGTGTGCCAATACTCCTCAGGACATAGGGGAACAACGTTTTCTCATGAGCTCTCTTGTCCAGCATCTTACTAACTTCTTTCTGAGGCCTTTTATATGCTCTCATGAAACTGGTAAAACCTGGACACTAAAACCACATGGCACCAATAGGATCTAAAAGTGGCAGGTGGCCACACAACTTCAATCACACTAGGTCATCCCCCTGTCCTCATATATTCATCAGTGAACAATTTTGTGGCCAAAGAAGCACCAAACATAGTGCTGTTGTTGTGTAGATATCCCTACACTTACCAAATAATAATTTTTTTTTTCAATTCATCCACCTCAACACTTATAATTCTTCACTATTTTCACATTTTAAAAAAAGATTAAATTAATTGATGAACCTAACAGTGACTTGTGGTGTCTGTGACAGTCTGTGGCTCTGGTGATTCTCAGCAAAAAAAAAAAAAAACGTATTAAATGTAATATGTAAAAATAGATATTACCAGACATCATTTAGACTGGTGTTGCTGAATTTTACCACAAGATGGAGTAGCAGTCAGAGCGAGCACGCGCGCGCGCGTGTGTGACTGTGTGTGTGTGTGTGTGTGTGTGTGTGTGTGTGTGTGTGTGTGTGTGTGTGTGTGTGTGTGTGTGTGTGTGTGTGTGTGTGTGTGTAGGTTGGGTGTGCTGTTTTAGGCTTTTACAGCATCTGTGACTCAGTGACAGATTCTTTCTATTTTTGGATTCTAAACGCTTTATGGCTTGCCCTACTCACTTAAAAGAAGACTCTGGGCTCCAAGTGGCTCCCCGTTTTTTTTTGTTTTTGTTTTTTTTTTTTTTGGGGGGGGGCGGCGGTTGTCACTTGTTTGAATTATTCTTTACCCACCCAAAAAAAAATTTTTTTTGGTATGTATAATAAATAAATATATATATATATATATATATATATATATATATATATATATATATATATATATATATATATATATATATATATATATATATATATAATAAATCTCTAATTATATGCTTCACAAGTAGTTTATATAAAGTTTAAAAAAAAGTTTTTCCTGTTGCCCCTACAGCCATATTACATTAATTACACCGAAAGTGTGAGAGTTTGTAATACTGAATCAATTTTATTTATAAAGCAATTTCATAGAGCACCAGGTCCACCTTACAGGCACAAAACTGAAAGAATATTTCATAGGGCAATGTGGCAACGGGCTCAACAGCTCCATCTGATTTACAGGTAATGCTGTACTAACTTTTACACTATACAGGACTGTCTCAGAAAATTAGAATATTGTGATAAAGTTCAAGGGCTGCACGGTGGAGCAGTGGTTAGCGCTCTTGCCTCACAGCAAGAAGGTCCTGGGTTCAAATACCGGCCGGGGGCTCAGGGCCTTTCTGTGTGGAGTTTGCATGTTCTCCCGTGTGTGCGTGGGTTCCCTCTGGGTACTCCGGCTTCCTCCCACAGTCCAAAAACATGTATGGTAGGTTAATTGATCACCCTAAATTGCCCCTAGGTATGAATGTGTGAGTGAATGGTTGTTTGTCTATATATGTCAGCCCTGTGACAGACTGGCGAACTGTCCAGGGTATACCCCGCCTTCGCCCACAGCAGCTGGGATTGGCTCCAGCCACCCGCGACCCCGAAAGGGATAAAGTGGCAGAAAATGAATGATAAAGTTCTTTATTTTCTGAAATGCAATTAAAAAAACAAAAATGTCATACATTCTGGATTCATTACAAGTCAATTGAAATATTTCAAGCCTTTTATTATTTTAATATTGCTGATTATGGCTTACTGCTTAAGAAAACTCAAAAATCCTATCTCAAAATATTAGAATATCATGAAAAAGTATACTAGTAGGCTATTTAACTAATCACTTGAATCGTCTAAATAACTCGAAACACCTGCAAGTGTTTCCTGAGCCTTGAAAAACACTCAGCTTGGTTCAGTAAACCAAGTATGGGGAAGACTGCTGATCTGACTGCTGTCCAGAGGACCATCATTGACACCCTCCATCAGGAGGGTAAGACACAAAAAGAAATTTCTCAAAGAGCAGGCTGTTCACAGAGTGCAGTTTCAAAGCACATTCACAAAAAGTCTGTTGGAAGGGAGAAATGTGGCAGGAAACGCTGCACAACCAAGAGAGATGACCGCAGGCTTAACAGCATTGTGAAGAAGAGCCGCTTCCAGAATTTGGGGGAGCTTCAAAGACAGTGGACTGAAGCTGGAGTCCAGGTATCAAAAGCCACTGTTCACAGACGTGTCCGGGAAATGGGCTACAATAGCCGTATTCCCATGGTCAAGCCACTTCTGAACTCAAGACAATGGAAAAAGCGTCTGACTTGGGCTATGGAAAAGAAGCACTGGACAGTTGAAGAGTGGTCCAAAGTCCTCTTTTCAGACGAAAGCAAGTTTTGTATTTCATTTGGAAGTCAAGGCGCCAGAGTCTGGAGAAAGGCTGGAGAGGAGCAAAATCCAAGTTGCTTGAAATCCAGTGTGAAGTTCCCACAGTCAGCGATGGTTTGGGGAGCCATGTCAGCTGCTGGTGTTGGTCCACTGTGTCTCATCAAGTCCAGAGTAAATGCAGCTGTGTACCAAGAGATTTTAGAGCACGACATGCTTCCTTCTGCTGAAAAGCTCTATGGAGATGATGATTTCATTTTCCAGCATGATCTGGCACCTGCCCACAGTGCCAAAACCACCAGTAACTGGTGTACTGACCATGGCATTACTGTCCTCGATTGGCCTGCCAAGTCCCCTGACCTGAACCCCATTGAGAATTTGTGGGGTATTGTCAAGAAGAAGCAGAAAGACACCAGAGCCAACAATGCAAATGAGCTCAAGGCCACTATTGAAGCATCCTGGGCATCCATAACACCTCAGCAATGCCACAGGCTGACTGCCTCCATGCCACGCCGCATTGATGCAGTAATTCGTGCAAAAGGATTCCCAACCAAGTACTGAGTGCATTAATGGACATTTTCAAATGTTTGATTTTGTTTTGCTGTTATAATTTTGTTTTTTTACTTGGTCTGAGGAAATATTCTAATATTTTGAGATAGGATTTTTGAGTTTTCTTAAGCTGTAAGCCATAATCAGCAATATTAAAATAATAAAAGGCTTGAAATATCTCAGTTGATTTGTAATGAATCCAGAATGTATGACATTTTTGTTTTTTTAATTGCATTTCAGAAAATAAAGAACTTTATCACAATATTCTAATTTTCTGAGACAGTCCTGTATTCAAGTGCCTGCCTGTTGACTGTTATTTGGAAACATCAAAATGTAAAATACTAGGAATTTAACTTGTGCAAAATTGACCTAATGCATGCATGGACTACAGTCAAACTCCGAAGACGTACCATGGTATCTGGCTGCAGGATGTGAGCAGCAGATCATTTAAAAATTGTAAGTTGGGAGGTTTTCCAAGTGACCATGTGTATTAATAAGCTCAACAGACAGAAACAAACAGAATTTATAACTTTCTTTGCAGGCTAATGCTGTATAAGTACAACGCCTCAGTATTTTGTCACTACTAATGTGTGTTTACTGACATTAACATTTGGGGGTTAGCTGCAAAACCAAAACCATGTTTTGTATGTATCAGCATTTGTATCAAAGGTAAACAAAGAATAAAATCAATACAACAAGAGTGAAAGGAACAGGAACAGAATCAATGTAACATAAAATAGAATCAATGTAGCAAAGAGTGATTTCAGTGGGTCAGGGTTAGGATGGGTTGCGTGATGCCTCTTTAGGTTGCTATTGCTTTTTTCCCCACATGGTGGAGTAACAGTTAAAGTGAGCAGAGTGAGGCTGCAGGCTCGCCTGATCTCAGGAAACAGCGCAGTTTGCTGCAGGACATGCCATGTGTCCGTCGGCTGATATTTTGTTTAGTTTTTCTTCATTGGTTTGGCTCATCTCTTGAAACACAAATTACATTCTCAAAAGAAAATAGACAAATCTTCAAACTACCTGCTCAAAACAGAACACCATTTCTCATTCATTTAATCACATTGGAAATGTCTTAGTACATGTCTCAATGTCTCAGAACGTCTTTACAACTAATTACAGTTCTTCTAGATTTAGCACAATTTCCAAGTGAATACATCATGTTTGACTAAACTGATTGATTTATTCTCAGTCTAATGGCTGTTCTCTCCGAAACATATCAGCATCATTTCATTATATCAGTCATAATCTGCAAAACCATCAGTTCAACTTTCAAAATTAGTCAAACACACTTTAATACCATGGATACCATAGATCTGTTTACATGAGGGTGCTGTCAATTTGATCTCTTTAATTAAGTTGCACACAAAGCTTTATATGACCTCAACCTAAATTATGACCAAAATCGTAAGGACTCTTTTTGTTTGTAAGGGAGTGTGTAACCACCAATAACTTCATGGTAACACATTTTATTCCTTCTGTGTAAAAACAACAAATTCAATGTAATATGTGTACAAAACGCCATTAGACCTGCTGCTGCTCAGTTTGACCACAAGAGGGGGTTTGGGCAAAACGAGCAGGGTATTTGTGTTTCTCCAGTTCTTCAGGCTTCACTGTGATGACAGATTAGAGCTGCAATCTTCAGTCTGTAGAACTTAACTCTGTTATACGTGAATGCAAGGACGCTGATGAGGAATGGACTGATATTACTGTCCTGAAAAGACGATTCATTTGAAACAGAATAACATGCATCTAGTTACATTTACTGGTACAGCACACAAAAAATATTCTGAGAGGCTGGCTTTATTCTTTCACAAATGTTTCTGTATAAAATAATAAGAAATTCAGCAACCACAGCAGCTCTACTTTTCACAAAAGTATTTTAAAAATCTCAATAAAGAGTCATAGCACTAAATCTTGGTCTTTTTTTTTTGAATATTCAAAAAAAAATGATATAAGAAAATTGTATTATAGTGTAGAATCATTATGAATTATTAACAAGAAAGTGATACAATAACAGCTTACATTAAAAATACAGGCCACCACTTGCAGTCGTGTACATTTCATTCATATAACTGTCGGTTGCCAATGGGTTTTGCAGGGGACAGTGTCACGATGAGAAAGTAAAGCTCACAAGACATTTTATGTTTACAGAAACCAATAGCTTCATTGCAACGTGGCCACAGATTTCACCAGCCAGAATTTATGTTGCTGTTGCTTACTGAAACCACTAGGAGGAGATTCTTTTAAAATGAGCAGGGACTTTTTTCATGTGACTGCAGGATGATAGGGTGTGTCGTCTCCCGGTTTGTAACCTCCATGACATTTTTGTGATTTTCCATCAAATCAAGTTTACCTATAGCCACAAGGCACATTTAACCTTTAAGTGATGCTCACACAGCTTCCAAGCTTTCATATCAAAAAGTGCAGTAGTTCGCAAAGATATAGAAAGACATATCATATGATGCATTTATCAAAGTTGAAATACATTTTATGACAGTAAACATTTAATTACATATTCAAATGTTTTTGGACCTGATGTTTTCAGTTTCATCATTCTTTTCCAGCATTTTTCTAGCAATGTTGACATCTTAGAAAAGAATAGAAGTACTTTATTAATACGAGAGGTAATAGCATAGCTCCACATTAGAATCAAAGTTGTATGTACAGTGGTCATTGTAAGGAAAACAATTAAATAAACCAAAACACAGCAAACACTATTTACAGTGAGGATATATAGTCTGATGGCCTCAACAAAGACAGACATTCCTTTAACAGTAGAATTTCACTGAAGAGTGATCAAAATTCATGCACAATGGGAGTGATTTTGTCATTTAGTGATTTTGTTATTTATGTTAAATTAATTGATCATTGAATGGGCAATTTACAAAAAAAAAAGAACACTTCTATGGAGACATTAAAATGCAAGTATTTCTGGCAAGTGAACAAATACTTATGTGTTTTCTTAACACTCCCTTACATAGTGTTAAAAAAACAAAGAGGATGGGAAAAAACTGTACTAAAAACACTTAAAATGGTCCCTTCCCTGCATGGGCAATGAACAAACATAAACAACATAAAAAAGTCCAATATTTCACTTTACAAAGTTTCTTCCCTGTACTTCATGGTTCATAAAGTAGAGGGTTCATCCCCAAAAAATTAAACATTTGCAAAAAAACATTGTTAAAGCGACAATATACATGCAAGTCCATAAATTCTTCAATGTTTATAAATGAAATTTGTTCATACATGAAATAACTTAATTCATTAATAGGCTGATTATCAGTGTCCAACACAAATTTTCCACCGAAACTGTAATGCTTTATTCTTAAGAAAAAGTTTGTTTCTATTATTGAACTATATAAAAGGCTATGACTTAGCATAAAAAAGTATGAAGGTACACTTAGCTTGGTGCTACATTAAAGCTACTGAATTTATCTTTTGTAAAATTAAGATTGAAAGCATTACTCAATACACGATCTAAATCTACAAATACCACCAAAGTGTACTACAGCTTAAAAGGTTTACTCCTGTGGTAATAAGACTGTGCTCCTCTACATAGTGTTAGTTGTGTTTTTTGCTGTGAATTTCATTCTTTGTTTAGCTCTGTATCTACTAATATTTACAGTTTTTCTCCAGAATGATTCATTTCTTGAAACAGAAATTACTTTTTCAAAACTCTACAAACGTTTGGTAAGAAAGTCTTACGGTTCAGCACAACACCATGGTTCACTTGCAATAGTTCATATATTTTCCAAAACTGGTCATGCATGTTTCAAAGCTAAATTTCTTTCCCATACAAATAGTCAATGCCACCAAAATACAAAGATCCTTCTCTACTGCTTTGGCTCATTGCACCACACAGATTAGTAGCTGTCATCAACACTCTTGGTGCTTTTGTCCAACACAGCCTGGAAGGTTCACCACAACACCACGGTTCACTTGTCAATGCTTATATTGCTTTCAAAACACTTGTGCCAAAATTAAAATTAAAATATGTTTTAACAAGAAACTTAGCGATTTCTAACATAGCCTTAAAATATTAATCAGATTATTTTCAGTTAAATTTGTTAAAAAAAAAAGGTAATCATATTAAGTAAGCTGAAATGACTAATAAATATTACATTAGGAGGTAATGATTGATTACACTTCAGCATTCAAAGATTATTTGTTAACCTATTCCTTTTTCACCGATAAGTTCTCTTGTATTGCAAGATAATGTACAATTTCATTCCGTGCAACGCTTCAGTAGGGAACAATACATGCAATGTGATTAAAAAATAAGAATAATTAAAAACAAATATTGTACAATAAGGGAAAAACATCTGGGTTGCAGTTCACTTTGTTGATGAGGGATGTATGATGTTTCATGAAGATTTTTGTTTGAAACATAATTTGAAAATCAATCCTTCACCTGTATAACAAAAGCAATTCTTGTCTCAGCCTCAATTTAGGATCTAATTAGAGGCATCAGTTAAAATATCAAAGATTTGTATTCTTGTCATCAGCTGTTTTCAGATCAATCAATACTAATAATAAAGTAATTAGGAAAATGTTTGGTCAAATGTATTATCCCATCCTATCATTACATATTTTTTTTAGAAAATTAATTTACTATAGAACACAAACAACATGAAAGCACAGTACAAGAATATAAACTAAAGATTTAAAAACATCAAACATAAAACAACTAAAGAGCAACAATGGGAGAATCAAAATTTGTTTGTCTTTTTTATTTTCAAAAATGGAGAAATTAAGTGGGAGAGCACTGACCCCCCCCACCCCCCACCCCCCCACCACCACCACCACTACCACTCACAACAAAAGAATTGAACTATAAAATTTTAAATGTTTATGACAACGATCTTCAGGAAGATGCAGCTCCACACAATATTCCATCTGAAAGATATTATCTATGGTTTTGTACTATCAACAAGCAAAGATTATGATGTCTTGATTAACAGTATCCTCATCCTGGAAAAAAAAAAAGTTATATACACAATACAAATACAAATACAAATACATGATGAACTATTGGGTTTATAAGGAGTTTATTCCCTTTACTTAAAGCTGTTAAAAAAATTAACAGTAATATTTCAATGAAACTGTTACATTTGATTGATATTTATGACCTGCAAGGAAAGCCCTATCTTTTAGGCTGACATGCCAGACTGACTTTATTTGTGTTACACACATATATAGACATTCCCCATGTTTCCCCATGTATCCCTGAGCATGGCGAGACAGTCTGGCGTGCCAGTCTACCTAGCTTTATGTTGGTTTGTTTTTTTTTCCCTTTCTTTACCTGATTCCTGACGTCACAGGACAGGGCGTGCTCAATCGTTCCAGGGTTTGACGCATGCGTGTTTCATTTGCAATCTGGATGTTGACGAGGAAAGACCTCCGTTTGAAGCAGAAATGAATGAATTATTCCGCCATTTTGGAGTGAAGTCTCATCTTTTCCACCATTTTGGACTGAAACTGCTTGTTCTGCGCGTGTCAAGACACACGTCACCCATCTGTGTCGGTCATTATGCACAGCCAAGAAAGCGGACCGCTCCCACGGATTCGCTTTTCCGGTGATGCCATGAAAAAGTATTCAACTGCAAAAGGAGATAGAGTTTATTGAGCACGTGTCATAGATTAAGGGAGACTACATGTTAACTAAAGTTTTATTTATTTATTTATTTATTTTGCAAAATATAAAGTTAAAAGTGTAAAAGAGTGAGCTTGGTGTCTCACCTCCTTTTTATTGTGTATGGTGACCAAGTAAAGTTAAAATAATGATAGAAGAAGAAGAAGAAAAAGAAGAAGAAACAGTATAGAATACGAAGTAACAAAAACACTGTCACTAACACACCCACAGAAATAAAACACAGCCAGTTGTTGTTTCATCTAAAAATATGAAGCAAGCTTTCTTATTTGAATCACCAATAGTTTTTATATCCTGACATGTGTTCCTGAAAGCATTACCTCGTGGGCCACTGTGCATATATGGTCATAATGGGGCTGGCATATCCGTCGTTGTGGCGCGTGCGTGTTTCATTTGCAGTCTGGATGTGGAGGAGTTAACATCTCCTCAGACTGCTCAAAATGAAAGAGAGTATCCTCCATTTTAGAGCGAAGTCTGAATTCGTCCTCCATTTCAGAGCAAAATCATTCCTGCTGCGCATGACCTGAACAAAGAAGTGGGCGGGCTCAGCCGGCTTTCTTTTTTCTTTGCGCATGCGTGTGTCATTTTCGGTCTGCACGTGGAGTAGTAAACACAGTAGTAGTCATGTGCTCAGAAAGCCGGTTGAATGAATGAGCCATTCCTCCATTTTGGAGTGAAACTTGAATACGTCCACCATTTCGGAGTGAAGTAATTCCTTCTGCGCATGTCCGAACAAAGTCTCCACCTACGGTCTTTGAACACACATACACATAGGCACACAGACACGCAAAATGTGTCAATGATGATAAAACCACGGAATAAGAGAGTTAAACAGATAGGTCTTCTCATTGTAGGATACATGAAGAAACAACGTCGACCAAACAAGCCACCATGCAATATTTTCAAAGCACATTTCATGAAATTAGCCACCACAAGTAATGAGTTTTAAAAAGTCATGATACCACACAGGTATTGTAAAAGTCTTTCAAAGGTATGAGTTTGTTCTGTGAGAGTGTATCCAAAGAATGCAGTGAGTGTTTTCATGTTCTCTGTGGGGATGTATAGCCTTTGGATCTTCTAAGTACTAGCCAAAAAAAAAAAAAAATCCTTGAATATTTGACATTTCATATATGTAAATGTAATTTGTAAATGACATGCTGGAGGTAGAGTTTTCACTAAATGTACAACAGTAGACAGTAAAACAGGGCTGGTTCCACTGGTATTTTTTCGCATGTGTGTATTGTCGGAAGTCTGCACGTGGAGTAGTAAACACAGACAAACGTGTGCAGAAAGCCAATCGAATGAATGAACCGTTCCTCCATTTTGTGATGATACTTGAATTCTTCCACCATTTCGGAGCCAATCTTTCCTCCTGCGCATGTCCAAACAAACTCCGCCTCAGTGCCTATGAAAAAAAAACTTTGCTGTAAAATTGACTGTAGCTGTGAAACTTTTAGAGATTGAGAAAGCACTTCCCAACAGATTATCTACAAAATTAAAGAATTGCATGTACACAGGAGTGCCTAAGAGTAGCTGTAGAAACTAGAGGGTACAGGGTTGTCTCTTCTTCCTTTCCCACCAGTATGTTTTCTTAGCCAGTGTAGTTTTTGGCTGTCCTTTCAAAAAGCGGCAAAACCATCGGCGAATGGGCACATTCGTCCGCATGTACATAACTGTAATAATTGTTTAAGGTAGGGGATTCACGCAGTGTTGGACAATGAATATGAGTACAAACAGCAAAATATGTGCGTGGCCGTTCGCTGTGAGGGGGTGGGCTCAGCACATGGCTTCTTGGCGCATGCGTGTTTCATTTGCAGTTTGGACGCGGAGGAGTGAACATCTCCTGCCGCTTGTATTGATTGAACCGTTCCTCCATTTTGGAGTGAAACCTAAAGTGTTCCACCATTTCGGGGTGAAATAATTCGCTTTGCGCATGCCCAAGTAAACATTCAGCCCACCTACCTTTGAACATATCGCACACGCGCAGATCATATGGTTCTGAGCGCTAAGAACCGTTGAGGGAGGAAAAAATACGTCTATGGTCTAGAAAGTTAAAATATACATTTCAAAAAATACAACAACATAAGTACAAAGTGTGTAAAATATTATAAATGTGTGCGTGTGCTCTTTTTTTATCTATAGACTGTGAAACAGGGCTGGGTCAGCCTGTCTTCTTTGCACATGCGCGTTTCATTTGCAGTGTGGCTGTGGAGGAGTGAACATCTCCTTTACGGAATGCAGCTGGACGGACTGCTGCAGGAGGACTGGACCACCCGGGAGTGCTTTGGGACGGTGGGTGGGTGGGACCACAGCAGGGTATGCTGCAAGATGAGAAGAAAACAATGGAAAAAAGTGTAGAAAGACACCACATACGCTTTGACAGTAGTGATTGTTTTCTTAAATTGATGAATTCATCATTTTGGTTATAAAATGCACAGCAACATGATAGTCTCTAACATATCGTTATTAATACCCCGCAGGGCATTATGTAAAAATTTAATGAATGAATTATTCCGCCATTTTGGAGTGAAGTCTGTATTCTTCCTCCATTTTGGAGTGAAGTCATATCTTCCGCACATGCCCGAACTTTTCTGTGCACATGCGTGTTTCATTTGCAGTATGGCCGTGGAAGAATGAACATCTCCTTTACGGAATGCAGCTGGACGGACTGCTGCAGGAGGACTGGACCACCTGTGAGTGCTTTGGGATGGTGGGTGGGTGTGACCACTATGCTGCATGTTGAGAAGAATGCAGCGGAAAAGTGTGCAAAGACGCCACATATGCTTGTATTATAAAACTAGTCATTGTTTTGTTAAATTGATAATTGTATCATTTAGGTTATAAGTTGCACAGCAACACGATAGTCTCTAATTTCTCGTTATTATTGCCCTGTGCATATGTAAAAATAAGGAATGAATTATTCCGCCATTTTGGAGTGAAGTCTGTATTCGTCCATTTTGTACTGAAATCATATGTTCTGCACATGTCCAAACTTTTCTTTGCACATGCGTGTTTCATTTGCAGTGTGGCCGTGGAGGAGTGAACATCTCCTGTTTAAATGGACACATGAGCACTGCACCAGTTGTTTTAGTATCCCAGTTACTGTAATCTTTTTCTGACTTGTGTAAATTACTGTCAGACTGCAATACATTGACTGAATTGTCTTTTGTGCCACCAATTTTGCAGCGACAAACAACAGTCTGTTATCATATTCACAAGTGTGTTGTCTTGTTTGTTTTTTTCAGCCACTAACGCCCCCTAGTGCAAATGCAGAACATTGAAGAAATCATTCTTCCATTTTGGAGTGACAGTTGAATTCTTCCACCATTTTGGACAGAAGTTATTCATCCCGCGCATGTCCAACAAATCCCGTCCCCTGCAGGTGTCTGGGAATATCAGACAGGACATGTGTCAGTGATCTGGATAGCTGGAGAACAAGACACATAATTTCAAAGTACAATTACATTGTAACACAATGCTTCTGAAGCACTGACGATTTTCAAAAGTAACTACAGTAGATGAAAAATTAAATTTTAAAACTATGAAAAGATATGGATTGTGTCTTTTCTCCTTGTCTCACAGCAGTTTCAGAACTGCCTGTACAGTTTCCCATGTAGAGCTCTCCATACATTTCTTTCAAATGAAAGCTTCGTTTTCAATTTCCACATATTCAAGTTGTGCAACATTCCTTGTACACAAGAACACTAGAAATTCCACTTAAATATGCTGTTACTTTGTACTTACATAATTTCATAAATACAATTTTACTGCGCAGAAAAGATTCTACTTTATCCAAGAGCTGTGGCTCTATCTAGTGGACATTGTAAAGAACTACAGGTATCACGTGAATGAACGTGAAAGTGTTATTATTAACATGTAATCCTCGTTCAATAATTTTGCATCTGGCAGTGGGTTGGGTATTGGTTTCTTTAGAAACATCTATTTTTTGAGGGCTGATATCCCTTAAGAGTGAAATTGAGGTTCTGTCACCACTTGAAAAAAATTAAACCTAGATTAACTGCTCTCCACAGGGGACAACAAATAAGCATATCGTAAACATCAATGTTATGAAAATATAAATGCAAATACACATATAGAAGTGTGGTGCTGTATTTAGAAACACTACCAACATAAATGGAGTGTATAGGTTAATCACATATCAGTGAGTCAGAGAACTTTGGATGCAGGGAGTGATGGATGTCAAGGCATGGTGTAGATGCTGCTTCACTTTTACTTTAGTGTCTGATGGGGATGGCTGTGGTCAGAGGCGGAGCGTGGGTCTCAGTACAGAGGGGGCGGAGCATTCTCGACGGGCCCTTGATAGTATTTTTACCATTCAAACAATACCTCATCCTACCATCAAACAACACACTTTTAATGAGCCAAGTAAACCTGCTTCAGAAAGAAGAATAAAGTCACAAACCAGTTCACAAACTTGTTCTGAAGAACAAATACACATACGCACGCACAAACACACAACTGCAGCCTGACAGCTGTCAATCAATCTCTGAGCGTCCGCTGTCCATGGTGCTGAAAACTCAGAGAAAAAGTCACGGGCTAAATCTGTACCATCTTTGATACAGCTTAAATATAAAATGAACACAGCTGGTCTAAAATTACACAATCTATTCA
Organism: Salarias fasciatus; assembly: GCF_902148845.1. Classification (NCBI taxonomy): domain Eukaryota; kingdom Metazoa; phylum Chordata; class Actinopteri; order Blenniiformes; family Blenniidae; genus Salarias; species Salarias fasciatus. The sequence continues at coordinate 175,059 of NW_021941236.1, forward strand.
GATAGATATAGACACAGCTATCTATATCTTTTGGAATTCACGTATATTAGAAAAAAAAATAGACTCGCGGTCTCTTATAGTTGAGAGCAACACAAGGCACATTCAAATAGCCAGGTGTTTAAGACCACAGCATTCTGATAAAGATAATATTTTTGAAGGTTTCACTGACTCACCAATGGCTCCGATGTTAGGTTTGGGTAGTACCGCTAGCAGCTAGCATAGTGTTTAGCATACTGTTTAACTTTCCTCCAAAGAGTTCAGATCAAGTGCAAAAGAAAAAACTGGTTCATGCCGCACAGCCAATCAGCGCTGGCTTACAGCTCTGATGCATTCATGGACAGTCCTAATGTAAGAATTGGCAAATTGGAGCCCTGTTCTCTGCTTTCTCTGCTTCTGCACACCTGAATGAACACAGCTGGACCAGAGTGAAAGCTTGCCAGACTGTAGTCAACCAAGAGCAAGAGGGCCCATCCCTTGTCTTTCAGCTCTGGATGCCACCTAGCGGACAGAAGGTAGTCCTGCAGTGGAACAGGCTGGCCTCATACAGCAGCAAGGATATGTGCAAAGATGTAGGGGCAGACCCGCCCGCCCATCCAGTAATCGAGGCTCCCCAAGACAAACTGCAACACTATTTTAAATATAACCACTTCAATGCCTGTTTATGATGATGCCTTTAATGTCATCTTCTCCAGACAGTGAGGATCACATAGACTGACTGTCACATTAGCAAACAGTATTGTTTCACAGACTGAGGCGAAAGGAAAAAGCGTCATTTTCTGCGCTATTATAACCCTAAAAGTCCGAAATGGACATTACAGCGTGGCTTAAAAAAAAAAAAATAACAGCATGGCTAGCACCAGTAGTAATGATGCTGCTAATCCTATTTTAACTCCAGCATCATCAGGCAGCCAGGTGCTGCAGCGACCAGAGCATCAGTTCCACCTATCCCCTCTACACCAGCCGCTCTCCGCCTGCTGTGTCAGTGTCCATCTCTGCATGGCAGCAGCCGCAGTACTCGTATTCACTGGGATTTGATGCACTTTCACCACAAAGGGGCACAAAAACACACACTTGATTTCAATGTTTTGTTTTGTGAATTTTCCATGTTTCTATTTTTCTTTACATTTAAGGTTTGTGCAAAAAAGAGTGAAAATGTTATGTAAAATATATTTCAAGAAACATTTTCATTTCTCTTCAGCAGTTCACAGACTGGAAGCTTTAAGTTTCTGCACTTGAGGTTTTTGTTTTGGTTTTTGCAAGTACTTATTAGAATCCAATGCTGGACATTCATTGACATCAACAAATAAAACAATAAATTAAATATACATTCATAATATGAAGACAATTACACCAGATTCTATGTTCACTTTTGTTTTCCTTTCTCTGTGCCTCAAGTTTCAGGTTTTTATCATTCATACTGAGCCATCTGGTTCTACATTTCCCCAACTGCCATTCATTTACACAAAACAGAAAGATCACTGAACGTCATCCATCGTGTCACCCTTACTATGTTTAAGACATTACCTGATTTTTAATAATCTGAAAAGTAAGCAATTTTGTATTTGTGGATCAAAGGCACCCTCATGTAAAATAAAGTGAGATGTGCATGAGAAGAGAAATTACATTTGAAAATAACTTCCTATTGTCTTGCCAAAATACCCTGTCAGTGAATATAACATTTAGCACACACACACGCATATCCTGCAAATATGGATTACAATCACAACAAGTGACAACAATAACAAAGGCAACAATGACAAAAATGTCACAGATCAGTCCATACAATCAGTTATCATCATCCTGGTGTTGACAGTGCTTCATTGGAGAACAAGAAACAAAAAGTATGTGGCTATTGCGTATTAATGATGTGTCTGCCCCTTACTTGCAGTACAGTCATCAGAGTCTGAGTTCTGTGGAGATATGTTTGTCACTGTCAGGAATTGGGAAGAACCCAGACTGGGACCATTTTAAAATGAAATGCAAAAAAAGAAAGAAATACACATATGATGATCGCTAATTATCTGAAACCCAGACAGAATGGAATTGTGAAGCTGAAGTATGAAAAACGTAATGAAATAAAAAATTATGATAGAAAAAAACATGCTGGGGTTACGGTCATTGTGAGAGTGGCTTGTGCGGTTGTAAAACAGATAAGACACACTAGTCATCACACAAGGAATGACACAGCAAGCAAATAAAAAAATAAGATTAACACTATCACATTTATTACAAGTGGTGATGAGGGATCAGGAAGACTGTTGTCCACTTACCAAACCCTAAATCAAATTAATCAGCCAAAGAGGTAACATCTAAGTTCTCTACTATTTCATTGTGTAGGGACCTGAGGCTGTCAATATGCAACTCAAGCAGCTGGGATGGAATTGTTTAACCTTGCATAGCAGATGGGCCTGCCTGATTCAGTTCCTAAATCCTGCAGATCCCTTGTGAAATATTGTGAAAGGATTTGTGAAATATTTCTGTGGCGGACATATGAAACTGTCCATCTGGTGTGTCAGGTTAGGAATTGTTAGGGATACAAGTGCAACAAAAGTCACCTTTTCCTGCAAGCAACATATCTAACATCATTCTGTTCTGCCAGGACGTGCACTAAGTTTTTTTAGTGAGGACTTCAGAGGCATTATGTGTAAAAATTCAAACTGTTATTAATTATAGTATAGATAATTAATGCAGTTCACATTCTTGCCTATGATGGGCCAAAGAAAAATGGATTCAAACCCTTGCTGCTATTATGAGTCTGATCTTTAACAGGAACACCTTGCAGAACACCCATTGCGTCAATCCCAAAAGCCAGAATAAGACCCACAGTGAGGAAGCCTTTAGCCACTATTGCCCCCGCCTATGGAACAGCCTGCCGGAGAACCTCAGGACCATCAATATGTTTAAAGAAAGACTGAAAACACACCTTTTTAATCATGCTTTTAACTGACCTTTTATATTCCTCTTACTTTAATCATCATTTATCTAATTTTCTTTTATTATGTACTTTTAATTCTTAATATAATCTTACTTATTTTCTATCAACTTTGTATCACATCTTGTATTGTTAAGTTTTTAAATTTTTTAGCTCCAGTGTTTCCTGAGGGGGTGTCCTTCACAATGGGAGTCTGATCAGGTTCATTGCTGGGGGTGCTGTGCACGTCTCCTCCTGTCCTGGCTGGCCAGGGTGCTCCCCCCACCTTGGTATGGGGGTTCCCTTGGTTCTGGTAGGGTGGGGGGAGGGCTGGCCTATGACTCTCCAAGTGTGTGTGTGTGTGTGTGTGTGTGTGTGTGTGTGTGTGCCTGGGTGCGTGCACGCGACCTTAATGAAGGTATGGCTTTCTTTTTATACTGATTTTTTTTTTAACACTGTTCAGCACTTTGGGTTGTTTTTTCTTTAATATGAATAGTGCTATATTGATTTGATATGTTAGTCCTACCATCAAAAAAACCTGCTCTTGAAGTGCCGAGTTCAAGCCTGCATGCATTCCCAGAGTACAGCTCAGATGTGGAGAGGATGACTAGCTTGATCAGCATAATCCAAGTATATGAAACAAGGTGGGGCCACCACAGGACCAATTAAGATCAGAAACTGCTTGTTTTGGGACACTGCAGAATTGGGGAGGTTACTGGAATTTAGTTGTGGTACCTTTACTTGAGGCAGCATCAGAGGTCATACTCAGGGTCGGTGTTTCCACCTACAAATCCATGCATAGTGGATTTGCTCATGGAGTTGCTTTAAAACCAGATTTTTGTAGTTTCCTGAAAAAAATATCAACGAATGAGAATAGAAACAGACTGAAAATACAGTAGAGTTCGGAATAATTTGAAACAGTCTAGAGACATGTAAGGGATGGGCCTGATATTATGCCTGAGTTTGAACACAGGACATGCAGTTGGTGCCCACTGTAGTCTGAATTGAGAGGCTATTTGTACTTCATGTTGTCATGTGCGTGAAAATGGTAACAGGTGACAAATTTGTGGAAAAATAAGTAAAAGCAAAAGTCAGTCAGTTCAGATTTCACCTGAGCAACAGAACCTGATGAGGCATGTGAGTTTACATAACATCACTGCGTGTACAGTCAGCAATGCAACAAAGACACAGTGAAGGGTAAAATGGAAGTGTGTGGTGTCCCTCATGGGAAAACTCACCTGCCCATCACTTGAAGACATTTCCAGTCATCAGCGGCTCATCATTGTAAGTGTGTGTCTTCCTTTTCAGCTTCTGTGTACATTGGAATAGTACATAGCATGCACACGCAATATGTTGTTTTCAACAGCACTGAAGCAGCCACTCACAGGTTGGATTACAGCGAGGGCTGGTGTCTTTGAAAGATGGTGTTGAAATCTTTCTGCAATGGCTAATCCAGGAGGACCTCTGAATTTCCCAGCAGTGTGGGTGGTGAGGAGCACCTGAAAGGGTCTTTGTCTTCATTACATCTGTCTTTCAATCTCCGTGATGATCATGTAGTCGTTTGTCTGGAGGTTGCGGGGTGGGTTGGATGCTGGTTCAGGAAGTGTTGATTTAGTTAAGGAGATAATATTTTGACCTTATCTAAATATGGGATCGGAGAAAAGCAGCGGAATGAAAAATAAAACGGTACAGCAAGTAAAACTGATGGATGTTTGAAACAAATATCTAATTTTCTCCACTTGGAAGAATGAGGTGCACATTGGCACGCCGTCACAGATGACAATGACGTGTTTTGTCGAAGAGATATACTAGAAATGGCTTTATTGCCTTCTAAGGATTTGTGCTTTAACATATTTATGCCAAGCGCACAGTGTTAAAGGGACCTCCTTTAGGGCTGATGGGAGGGTGGACTCATCAGAAAGAGAATTTCATGAGATATCTCATAAAACATAATTTGCTAAGTGTGTATGTTACTGCAGTGATCCGTGGTGGAGAAGCATGATGCCCAATGGCTGTATCTTGGTGCAGAGT